>NC_135956.1:81491859-81601859 GCF_053455715.1 Rhinoraja longicauda
GGTATCTGTTCTTTACAGCATTTTTTTAGTTTGGTTTAAAGGTACAGCACAGAAAGGAGACATTCGGCCCACCCAATCCACACCGACACCCATTCACAGTAGTATAAGACAATAACTGCAGATGCTGGTACAAATCGAAGGTATTTATTCACAAAATGCTGGAGTAACTCAGCAGGTCAGGCAGCATCTCGGGAGAGAAGGAATGGGTGACGTGTCGGGTCGAGACCCTTCTTCAGACTGATGTCAGGGGGGCGGGACAAAGGAAGGATAAAGGTGGAGACAGGAAGATAGAGGGAGATCTGGGAAGGAGGAGGGGAAGAGAGGGACAAGCTTGCAGCCCAGTGGTATGAACATCGATTTCTCCCACTTTAAATAGTTCCTCTGTCCCTCTCTTCCCCTCCCTCTTCCCAGATCTCCCTCTATCTTCCTGTCTCCACCTATATCCTTCCTTTGTCCCGCCCCCCTGACATCAGTCTGAAGAAGGGTCTCGACCCGTAACGTCACCCATTCCTTCTCTCCTGAGATGCTGCCTGACCTGCTGAGTTACTCCAGCATTTTGTGAATAACCCATTCACAGTAGATCTATGTTATCTCGTTTTCACATCCACTCTCGACGCACCAGTGACAATTTACAGTGACCAATTAACCATTCAGCCGGTGAACATCGTTTAGCATTGATTGGAGGCAGATACATTTGAATACACGACGCTCAACTGGAGTTTGCATGCTGTATGCATTAATCACGCATCACAACCCCAGAGTCCACTTTCATGGGTTGTGCATTCTTGATCATTCCAGTGCTATCAAGAATAACAAAAGCTTTGGAGTAGTATACTGAAACTATTGAAACTGCAATACTTTGTTAAATTTGCAACATTATTTTTCATGTGTTGTTCCATTCTGTAGGTTTTTAAATATTTAAACACTTCACCAGCAATGTTGCCTAGAATTGGAGTGCCTTCCTTTTCCAGTTGAACGGTCTCCCTGGGAAATAGATACACACGATTGACTGCTGAAACTTGCTTTCCAGTTTTGCACAGGATAATAAAAAGCATTCGGGCAACATCGAAGGTTAACATCTGACTTTAATCAAAAGCGTTTCTTCCTTTCTCTTAAGGCAGGTGTGAAGCAATGTTATAAATACACTTTGAAATAATTTTCCAGGACACCACGAAACAGACTTGCGGAGGAGCACTGAGGGCCCCCTTCTCAGGGGCGTTGAGTACAAGAGTCAGGAACTCATGATATTAGCTCCATCGGACACTAGTTCAGCCGCATTTCGAGTATTGTGTGCAGTTCTGGTTACCCCCATCATAGGAAGGATGTGGAGACTTTGGAAAGGGTACAAAAGAGGCTTGCCAGAATGTTGTCGAGTATAGGAAGTATTAGCTATAAGGAGAGTCATCGATCATGAAACTTGCCCTGTGACCCAACCTGCCCACACCGACCAACCTGACACATGTACGCTAGTCCCACCTGCCTGCATTTGGTCTATATCCCTCAAAACCTATCTTATCTATGTAACTGTCTACATGCTTTCTGAAAAACTTTTTCAGTCAGAGAGTTGTGAATCTGTGGAATTCTCTGCCTCAGAAGGCAGTGGAAGCCAATTCTCTGAATGCATTCAAGAGAGAGCTAGATAGAGCTCTTAAGGATAGCGGAGTCTGGGGGTATGGGGAGAAGGCAGGAACGGGGTACTGATTGAGAATGATCAGCCATGATCACATTGAATGGCGGTGCTGGCTCGAAGGGCCGAATGGCCTCCTCCTGCACCTATTGTCTATTGTCTATTGTCTAAATGTTTCTTAAACAAGTTGGAAAAAACTTAGATTGTTTTCTCTGGAACATCGGAGGATGGTGAGAGACCTGACAGAAGTGTATAAAATGATGAGTGACAGAGATAGGGCAGATAATCAGAAATGTTTCCTCGTGTGCAAATGTCAAAGACATTAAGCTGAGAGGGGCAAAGTTTAATGGAGATGTGTGGGTCAAGGTTTTACACAGAGGGTAGTGAGTTCCTGGAATGCGCTGCCAGAGGTGGTGGTGGGGGCAGATAAAGCAATGGCAATTAAGAGACTTTTAGGTAAGCACATCGATATGCAGGGAAGGGAGGGGTATGGATCATGTGCAGGTAGATAATATGTGTAGGAAGGAACTGCAGATGCCTGTTGACACCGCATTTTGTGTCAATCTGCAGGCAAGAGTTGATCTTAGTATCATGTTTGGCACAGACATTGTGGGCCGAAGGGCCTGATCCTATGCTGTACTTTTCTATTTTCTGAGAGGAGAAATGTATGTTAGTTTTTATAATCTGTTTTACTTTGTACTCAATTTTAATGCGTTAGAAAATGACCAGTAATCTTTATGGTCAATGCTGGCTTTAAGCGCTTCTGTAAGATTATCCTCATACATGCAAATTGGGAACACACATGAGTTTCATCCAGAATTGCCATTGTACAACATTGCCGTTGTGCAGCAGTAGAGTTGCTGCCCTACAGCGCTTACAGCGCCAAAGACCCGGGTTAAATCTCGACTACGGATGATGTCTGTACGGAGTTTGTACATTCTCCCCGTGACCGCATGGGTTTTCTCCGAGATCTTCGGTTTCCTCCCACACTCCAAAGACATACAGGTTTGTAGGTTAATTGGCTTGGTAGAAGTGTACATTGTCCCTAGTGTGTGTAGGATAGTGTTAATGTGCAGGGATTGCTGGACTCGGTGGGCCGATGGGCCTGCTTCCACGCTGTATCTCTAAACTAAACTAAAACTAAAAGTAGACATCGAAGATAGACACAAAAAGGTGGAGTAACTCAGTGGGACAGGCAGCATCTCTGGAGAGAAGGAATGGGTGACGTTTTGGGTGGAGAGCTAAGGGTCTCAGAATTCTGCTCCTGAGGCTTGAGACCCAAGGGTCTCGAACCGAAACGTCACACATTCCTTCTTGCCAGAGATGCTGCCTTTCCCACTGAGTTACTCCAGCTTTTGGTGTCTATCAAACCAGCATCTGCATTTCCTTCTTACATAAGACTAAAACTAAACTAGCATAGTTCTCCCTCCCTCCTTGATCAATGGCAGACTTGCAGTGTTTGATGGTGTAATATCTTGTTGGAATGTTTCATGACAACTCAAACTCATATGTTCTGTTTTAGAACTCAATTCCTGTGCTGTGGTATTGAGAGAATTGGTGACTGAGTACTTTGGTTGGACATGACTCCTGATCAGCAGGGGAACAGAGGAAAATTACCACTCCGAACATTCTTCAAAAAATGAGCACAGTCTTGCCTATTCATTGAGCTATTAGTATAAAACCCAAATCATCTGAATTTGCCTGGTGGTTAAAATACATTATCATGGAAAACAACGGCTGTAATTCCCCTTTATAATGTTTATTAAAAATACATACAAATTGTATTGTTGAATTGTTCACTTTACTTCAAGCAGGATTAACAGACCCTATTTGGTTTTTGAGAAAGGCTATTTTGTTTGTTTAAGGCTTTATTAACGGATCATTAATAAAACCAGTGCAATAATCAGCTACACGGTCAAAAGGGAAAATTAATTAGCGGCCCTGAAATTCCTCACCTATGACCCCGATATCTGACTGTGGCTTATGTTGTCAACTCCAGCAGCATGAAAGCAGCAAGGTGTTTTATTTGCATGAATTAATTGATGGGCACGTGGAATTGGGTGCACTTCTAATGTCCTAGAACAGACTCATCGGGAAGGCTGGCCCCGTCCTGGGGGCGGAGGTGGGTTCATGGGAGGTGGGCTTGGAGGGGAGGATCCAAGGCTCCTCAAACTGCGGAGCATCCTGGACGAGAAGGACGAGAGGAGATCTTATCGAAACGTATAAGATTATTAAGGGGTTGGACACGTTAGAGGCAGGAAACATGTTCCCAATGTTGGGGGAGTCCAGAACAAGGGGCCACAGTTTAAGAATAAGGGGTAGGCCATTTAGAACTGAGATGAGGAAAAACTTTTTCAGTCAGAGAGTTGTGAATCTGTGGAATTCTCTGCCTCAGAAGGCAGTGGAGGCCAATTCTCTGAATGCATTCAAGAGAGAGCTGGATAGAGCTCTTAAGGATAGCGGAGTCAGGGGGTATGGGGAGAAGGCAGGAATGGGGTACTGATTGAGAATGATCAGCCATGATCACATTGAATGGTGGTGCTGACTCGAAGGGCCGAATGGCCTCCTCCTGCACCTATTGTCTATTGTCTATTGTCTACAATACAGCTCACCCCCTCCACGACACACTGGTCAACCTGAGGAGTACCTTCAGCAACAGACTGGTTCCACCAAGATGCAGGACAGAACGCCACAGGAGATCCTCCTTCCCTGTGGCTATCAAACTGTACACCTCCTCTCCCTTCTGTCATGGGGTAGTCTGAGTCTGAGGCTGACTCTCCCCCCCCCCCCCCCCCCCCCCACCCTGCCAACCTTTGCACATGACAGAGGCATGAGTCAGGACTTCCTGGGAGATAGTTAAGATGTTGCCTTTTCTTATTAATCTTTGCTAATCCCTTTTTTCTCCCTACTTGATAATTTCTTCACTTGGCAGAGCTTGGAAAGGAGAAGCTAATTTGTAAGTCTGGTGCCAGGCCTGTAAGCCATGTGGTTCACATTATTTTTAATAACATAAGTACTATCAGGGGTTTATTATTTGGGATGTTGGTTTTGGTTTGTTTATCTTCCATTGATTCTTTTACAAGGATGTACGAAGACAACATTGGTGATCGTTCCTTGTGTCTCGTCATTACCGCCACAGTAGACCACGATGTTGTGCCAGGCCTGGTCTTCAAACACCCATTCCCTTGGTCAGCCAAAGACTATGCAGATGCACCGAGAGCAGTAATGAATTTGACCATCGATGTCCGCCTTCATTGAGAGGTGGTCCATGTTTTCCAGGGGTATCGTCTGGAGATTTGCTGGAGGGTGGTGTTGTACAATGGGGGCAGCTCGTGAGATGAACTTTTTCTTGCAGTTGCAGAGTGTAAAGCCCATCCTCTTATTTGTTTTCAGCCTGAAGAAGGGTCCCGACCGGAAACGTCACCTATACTTTTTCTCCAGAGACCTGGAGAGTTACTCCAGCACTTAGGGTCTATCTCTTATTTGCTTTGTTGAATGTGTCGACAATGATGTGGAGCATATCTTTGAAGTGTGCGTAAATATCTGCATTGCCTGACAAAGGTTGGGGTGACCTTGGTGTTGGAGTTTAGAAGCTGGACATTAGACAATAGACAATAGGTGCAGGAGGAGGCCATTCAGCCCTTCGAGCCAGCACCGCCATTCAATGCGATCATGGCTGATCACTCTCAATCAGTACCCCGTTCCTGCCTTCTCCCCATACCCCCTCACTCCGCTATCCTTAAGAGCTCTATCCAGCTCTCTCCTGAAAGCATCCAACGAACTGGCCTCCACTGCCTTCTGAGGCAGAGAATTCCACACCTTCACCACTCTCTGACTGAAAAAGTTCTTCCTCATCTCCGTTCTAAATGGCCTACCCCTTATTCTTAAACTGTGGCCCCTTGTTCTGGGCTCCCCCAACATTGGGAACATGTTTCCTGCCTCTAATGTGTCCAATCCCCTAATTATCTTATATGTTTCAATAAGATCCCCCCTCATCCTTCTAAATTCCAGTGTATACAAGCCCAATCGCTCCAGCCTTTCAACATACGACAGTCCCGCCATTCCGGGAATTAACCTAGTGAACCTACGCTGCACGCCCTCCTGGAGGTTGAATCATTTCTCAGTAGGCCTGTAGATTAGTCCCACTCCAAAAGAAAGCTTGTTGGAAAGTGAGGCAATGCAGTGAGACAGATTGAGAAAGGTTTTGAGGCAATGATACGGCTTTCCTTGGCACTGGTCTCCACTGAGGCTCACTCTGCCATGGACCTTATCGAAACGTATAAGATTATTAAGGGGTTGGACACGTTAGAGGCAGGAAACATGTTCCCAATATTGGGGGAGTCCAGAACAAGGGGCCACAGTTTAAGAATAAGGGGTAGGCCATTTAGAACTGAGATGAGGAAAAACTTTTTCAGTCAGAGAGTTGTGAATCTGTGGAATTCTCTGCCTCAGAAGGCAGTGGAGGCCAATTCTCTGAATGCATTCAAGAGAGAGCTAGATAGAGCTCTTAAGGATAGCGGAGTCAGGGGGTATGGGGAGAAGGCAGGAACGGGGTACTGATTGTGAATGATCAGCCATGATCACATTGAATGGCGGTGCTGGCTCGAAGGGCCGAATGGCCTCCTCCTGCACCTATTGTCTATTGTCTATTGACCTCTGTTAGGATGTTGGCTTTCTTGCCATCATGAAGTAATCGTAAAATGAAATCAATCTGCTACACCCACCCAAAGGTGGAAAGGGTTCGCTACAGTTCCTGCCAGTTGATGGAGTTAAAGCTTTTAATGAGATCAAGGGAGGAACAGATTATGACTGGAGAACACACAGGTTATGTGGTAACTTGCTGACGCTGTGATGTATGGATTCTCCAACACTTTTAAGTCCATCCTACGGGCCAAACTTTCCAGATTCCATCGCTCTCCAAGAGCAGAGGTAAACTCATGAAGTCGACCCCCGTTGAAAGAAACACTTTGCCAACTTCCTGAATGGTGACTTTGTCCTCGCTGAGAGCACTGTTGACTTCATGCCACAATAACCCATTCAGTCGAACTTTACTGTCACTCCTAACGGGCAGGCCATTTCCCAACTCAAAGCTAACAAGGGAGAAAATGCTGACAATATAAAACCTGGTTGTAAGAAACATAGAAAATAGGTGCAGGAGTAGGCCATTCGGCCCTTCGAGCCTGCACCGCCATTCAATATGATCATGGCTGATCATCCAGCTCAGTAACCTGTACCTGCCTTCTCTCCATACCCCTGATCCCTTTAGCCACAAGGGCCACATCTAACTCCCTCTTAAATATAGCCAATGAACTGGCATCAACTACCTTCTGTGGCAGAGAATTCCACAGACTCACCACTCTCTGTGTGAAGAAATGTTTTCTCATCTCGGTCCGAAAAGACTTCCCCCTTATCCTTAAGCTGTGACCCCTAGTTCTGGACTTCCCCGACATCGGGAACAATCTTCCCGCATCTAGCCTCTCCAACCCCTTAAGAATTTTATATGTTTCTATAAGATCCCCCCTCAGTCTTCTAAATTCCAGCGAGTATAAGCCTAGTCTATCCAGTCTTTCTTCATATGAAAGTCCTGCCATCCCAGTGATCAATCTGGTGAACCTTCTCTGTACTCCCTCTAAGGCTAGAATGTCTTCAATCACCAATCCATGTCCTCATCAAGGACATCTGAGAGAGGAAGGATGAGCCTGGTGAACTCCTCATCAAAGCCATCCACAAGCAAGGGGACAATGTCGCCAGTTTATGACATTTCTGTGCCATCGATAAACTAAATAACCATTTCCAATATTAATAGGCATGAACCTTGGATCAGATATCTACTGGCATGGAATTACAATATGTTGTGATCATTCTATCTCTCACAACATCTCACGGCATTTATTCAAATTATTTTAAAATTTCAAATAGTTATCTTTCCATACGAAGTTGGGAATTTAAAAAAATGAATGCAAATCTCTCTTTTATCGAGCAGTGGAAGAACACCAGATTTCACCTAACCGTTAATGAAATTGATTTTAAAATTATGCTGAGATACACATGGTGTAATATAAATAAATGGCTATCATTTAGGGGAAAAAACGGGAATTAAAAAATAATTGATTAAAATATGGATTTCAACCATTTAAAAAATTTAATAAAGCCCCAATTAACATGAGAAAATCTTTACATCATTTAAAATGCAAAAGTCTCAAAGGAAAATCTAAAGTTTGGATTTAAGTTATACAGCACTGGTCAATACCTGCAAAACATTAGGTAGAAACAATGGACTGCAGATGCTGATTTATCTGCAAAGGGACACAAACATATCGATAGACTTAAGATAGATACAAAGTGCTGGAGGAACTCGGCAGGTCAGGCAGCATCTCTGGAAGAAAAGGATAGGTGATGTTTCGGGTCGAGACCCTTCTTCAGACTGAATGGGGGGGGGGGGGGGTGGCTGGGGAAGAGATAGAGGCAAGAAAAGACCAGGACCATTCAGGGCCGGCCACAGATGACCTCGGGCAGGGAGGAGCCATGCTAGGCCCATTGTTGGCTGGGGAAGGTATGATCTCAAGAGGGATACATTGTGGTGAACTGTGGAACTGATTAAATGACTAGGGTGGAGGAAGGAGGCATGAGGGGAGGGGATTGTTAGTAGAAGTTCCGAAAAATTAGAGAATTCAATGTTCATACAGCTGGGTTGTAAAATATGAGATGCTGTTCCTCCAATTTGTGTGTGGCCTCGCTCTAACAATTGATGAGACCCAGATCAGAAAGGTCAGTGTGGGAATGGGAAGGGGAGTTGAAATGGTTGGCAACCGAGATCCCGTAGGTCTCGGCGGACTGAGCGTAAGTGTTCAGTGAAATGGTTGTCGAGTCTACGCTAGGTCCCATCGTTATACACGGACGCAGTGGATGAGAGTAGAGGAAGAACGCGTGAACCTCTGTCTCACCTGACAGGACCGTTGGGGTCCTTGGATGGAGTCGAGGGAGGAGGTATAGGGACAGGTGTTGCATCTCCTGCGGGTGCTGGGGAAAGTACCTGGGGGGGGAATGGTTTGCATGGGAATGGATGTATGAACCAAGGAGTTTGCGAGGAAGCGGTCTCTGCGGAAGGCATAAAGGAGTGAAGATGGGAAGATGTGATTGGTGGTGGGATTCTGCAGGAGGTGATTGAAATGCTGGAGGACAATGTGTTGGATGTGGAAGCAGATGAGGTGAAAGATGAGTAGGAAAATATCTGCAGATGCTGGTACAAATCGAAGGTATCACAAAATGCTGGAGTAACTCAGCGGGTCAGGCAGCATCTCATGAGAGAAGGAATGGGTGACGTTTTGGGTCGTAACCCTTCAGACTTCAGCGTGAAGTCGGGTCTCGACCCGAAACATCACCCATTCCTTCTCTCCTGAGATGCTGCCTGACCTGCTGAGTTACTCCAGCATTTTGTGATACCCTCGGGTGAAAGAAGGGGATCAGGAGAACCCTTGTCTTTGGTGCATCTGGGGGGAGAGGGAGCAAGAGAAGAACTATGGGACACAGAGGAGGCATGATTGAGGGCCCCATCTATGACAGAAGGGGGAACCCACACTCCCTGAAGAGTGGGGACCTCAGATGCCCTAGGATGGAACACCTCATGGGAACATCTGGGATCAGATGCGATGGAGACGGAAGAATTGAGGGTAGGGGGATAGCATCTTTGCAAGAGGCAGTTCTACTAACTTCCACAACTATCTGGACTACACTTTTTCCCATCCCGTCTCTTGCAAGGATGCTATTCCCTACTCTCAACACCTTTGTCTCTGCCGCATCTTCTCCCAAGATAAGGCGTTCCATAATAGGACATCCGATACGATTCAAAATTCTGAATGGAATGAAGTTGAAATTCTTTTTTTTTTTTAATTTAATTTATTTTTATTTTTATATTTTGAATTTAAACGTCTATGTACTTGGGTTTTTACCATTTGTGTTTATTATAAATAATGCTAGGTTTAAAAAAAGGTATCAGCGACAGCAAAGTAGTATTTCAATATTAATGAACTAGATTAATTTACTTTATTTGCGAATAGATGTCCTCCATAGAAACACTGCTATCTTCTGTCATACAATTGTGGTTCCAGGATACCTGCAGAAAACAACCTTTCCCTTACAAAAGTTCCAAATAAATACGGCTAAATATGATCGAACATAAGCTCTTTTGCTAAAATAGTTTCTTTCAAATTGATATTAAAATTACTTTTCATCTTTTGCTTCCGCGGTTGATGCCACTGGTGAAATGTTAGTGTTGCAAACTACAATGGTGGTAACATGTTGTAATGTAGGCACAAGGTATTTCACTTGACTTTTTAAAATAAAGAACTGGTTGGTCTTTAGTGTTGCTCATGAGGGCTTTGGGATCTGGAGCATAAATCTTGAGGAATTTCCTCGGTATTTAGCTCTTTTCACCACCATTTACCTACATAAATAGGGTTTCCGTTGGACTTCTGCCAAAGTTATGGCACCGGTGCAGGAGCAGTCCAAAGGGAATTCCAAGCAGTAATGTTTAGCTACACAGATGGAAATGTATTCGACAAGGCCTGTCCCTTCAAGCACTGCTCAAGTACTCCCTGGGGCAAGTGGCCTAAACAGCTACATCCTGAGGTCAGTGAGAGGCTAAATTATTGAGTGATGTCTCCGTAGATTGGCAGCTGCTTGTAAATGCCGTGGGCCCTTTGGGAAAAGCACATTGACACTGGAAGCATGATATCTGAAGTAAGAATGGCATATGATGGTGTCAGATCTTTTCCTGGAAATATGTATTGATCCAATACTATTTTACCCAAATTGTATCACTACAAAGAGACCTCACTGTACTTTCTGTGTTAGTTACTGGTGGCCTGGCTCCAGGGACAAACAATAGTTTACGTTGTGGGAAAGGTAATAGGGTTTGTGTAATGATTGTAATTGATACTTGGTATTGCATAATAGAGATATCTTGACAATTCTCTTGAACATAGAATAGCACTTGGGTCTGGCAATAATTGAATAAATCGATCACCCTTTCTACAAGACTTGACCAGTATGTGTTTAGAACCAATTGCCCTGGATTCAGTCAACCTTAGTTGGCATCTGCTGCGCTTCATCCAGGAACCCTTTGTGAAGGCTGGTGCTTCTGCAATGGCGCTCTTGGAGTCCTGAAATGAAGTCCAGTGACTACTTGATCTTGGAACCTCAAAAGAGTCCAAGTTTCAACAAAAGTACAAGCTCTGCTACTTTCCTTTGTATAATGGGCAGATGCTCTTGGAACCTGCTGATGTCTTAATTTATGGAATACTGAGGTAGTAGTTTTCCCATTCTGTTTAATAAATGCAGACAACTCGTGAGCCTCTTTCTGCTTAGTGGGACAGATCTCGACTCACTGAGTTGATAAACTCACTAAAACCAGTGGGTTCCACGATGTCATTCCTTTGTTCCATGACCTTGCATTAACCAGCAACCCAATTTACCGTACCTTCAAAATCTGCAGCAGACAATTCCTGTATGCCATAACCAACGTATGGAAATTGCCTTGACTTACCAGCTGGGCTTCATGCAATCATCTATACATGCCCTTGATAGCCAAAGAACCAAAGATCTCAACATGCTACATGTCACTAAGGGCAAGGATAAGTATTAACTTCCCTTGGGAGTTTGCCACTCCACCTGTCCTTCAGATTATCGACACAACCAAGCAATTATAGGACCTGTGCATTGATGATAATAAACTATTAAATGATGGGATGATGAAGTTGCACATCAGTGCAGTGAGTTGCGTAGGAAAATAACTGCAGATGCTGGTACAAATCGAAGGTAACACAAAATGCGGGAGTAACTCAGCGGGTCAGGCAGCATCTCTGGAGAGAAGGAATGGGTGACGTTTCGGGTCGAGACCCTTCTTCAGACTGATGAGTGTAGTGGGTTGTTATGCTGCAGAAATAATCATGCTCGGTTTGGTACTCTGTTCAGATCTGAGCTAAAATGTGCAAGGATGCCCTTTATAGATGACAAGAATCTACCCGTCGAGGGAAGAAAATGTTCTTTTTAGGAATCAGAACTTGCATTGATAATGAGCGAGAGCTATACTAACACAAGGAACTGCAGATGCTGAAATCCTGTGTAGAAGTTGGACTTGGAGTTGTCTAAGTGTGGACCATCTGCCTTTTACTCCTGATTCATTTGGCCAAAAGAGAACCAGAAATAAAATTGGAGCAAAATAATCTATATTTCTTTGAAAGATGAATTTCTCAAAATGTTTCTTCATCTGAAGATACTGCAATTTTCAATTTCAAATTCAAATAGTTTGCCTCAATGAAAACACCAAACAAAAAGGAAACACTGTTATTTTTATTAGCAATACTTTGTTTCATTAGGAAGTTGCTGATTTAAAATTAAGCTTTTGTGTTTTATATATTCGGAATCAGCAGGATAATTATTAGTTTTTATCAAAAGCATGGGAGATGTGGGTGGTGAATGTCAGAACAGCTGCGTTACAAAAATGCTCCATAGAGTAAACATATGATTTACTAATATATCAAAAAGAAATCAGAGCAAAGAGTTCCCTTGAGCAGAGGACATGATGATAGTCCTGATGGATTTGCAGTATCTTGTCATATGTTCAGGCTGGGTTCCAATAGATCAGGTTGTGTTGGCCATCCTATAAATAATTTCAGGCTTGCTTTATATATTCTCGGTGAAAAATCTCAGCATTTTCAAGAGTGAAACTTGACCCCCATTGCGGTTGAAATTTCTCCACTGTATTAAGACGCTCCTTTCACACCACCATTATTCAAGGTCTCATGGACATGTTGCTTCCCCTCAATTATCAGGTGAAAGTTAAAGGATGATCTTTGTCATTGTCATAAATTAAAAGTAGTTGTTTTAAAGCCTATCAAATCCCAGCTTTAATTATTGGTCGCTCAGAGTCTCGTGCTCTGCGTGTTTCGCGCTCTGCGTCTCTGCGTCACGCGCTCTGGTTTTCTCTATCCACTCCCAGGGGATCCCGATGAGCATAGTATAAGAAAATAACTGCAGATGCTGGTACAAATCTCCCTCTATCTTCCTGTCTCCACCTATATCCTTCCTTTGTCCCACCCCCGACATCAGTCTGAAGAAGGGTCTCGACCCGAAACGTCACCCATTCCTTCTCTCCCGAGATGCTGCCTGACCTACTGAGTTACTCCAGCATTTTGTGAATAAACCGATGAGCATAGTGACTGACATTGCTGGCATTTTGGTTCTATTTATGAAAATTTTAATACAACTTTGATATAACGTACGAGACGCTTGACACATGTAGCTGATATCAGGGCTTCATATTGTCAGAAGTCAAAGGAGACAATAAAAGCATTCATTTGGCCCAGAATGCATTAAACCAGCATGAAACCAGTCAAAACAAAATACATGCCTTCACAGTCTTGCCTGCATTATTTGTTAATCTTACCCGTCTATTCTGTTATTTAAACACAGTGCGTTTTTGAGATGTGAGGAGTAAATGCTTCCGGTGTGATTTCTGTAAATGTGAGCCTGAAATTAAGTGCAAGGGTTTACAGTAGCGTATGCAACCCTGCTAAAGAAAGGATCCAAGACCCTGTAGTCCTGAGCATGAGGGCCTCATGCATATCAGTTGCCTCACCCCCTCCACTAGCGATCGAGCCGTGCTGACAGCCTGAGGTGCAAGTGGAAGTTAGAGCAGGCGGAAGGAGATTGTGGCTGATGATCCCCAGCGGTAAGTAGAAGGTGAAGACTCCAGACTGATGTACAGAGGTGGGGAATAGACAACAGGTTAGGTGAGGTCATGGAAGGTGTTCAACAGATTATCATAAAACATAGAAGAGTACAGTGCAGGAAACAGGCCCTTTGGTCTGTGTCGAACACAATGCCAAGATAAACTAATCTCATCTGCTTCCACATGATCCATATCCCTCTATTTCCTGCACAGACATGTGCCTATCTAAAAGCTGCTTAAATGCCAGTATTGTATCTGTCTCCACCACCATCTCAGGCAGTGCGTTGCGGGCACCCACCACCCTTTGTGTAAAAGAAAACCTGCGCCACACGTATCATTTTAAACTTTGCTCCTCAATCTTTAAAACTATGCTCCCTAATCTTTGACATTTCCACCCTGGCAGGTAGGTACTACTGCCGACCATCTCCATGCCTCTCAATATTGTATGTACTTAGAAACATAGAAAATAGGTGCAGGAGGAGGCCATTCGGCCCTTCAAGCCAGCACCGCCATTCATTGTGATCATGGCTGATCATCCACAATTAGTAACCTGTGCCCAACTTCTCCCCATATCCCTTGATTCCACTAGCCCCCAGCGCTCTATCTAACTCTCTCTTAAGTTCATCCAGTGATTTGGCTTCCACTGCCCTCTGTGGCAGAGAATTCCACAAATTCACAACTCTCTGGGTGAAAAAGTTCCTTCTCACCTCAGTTTTAAATGGCCTCCCCTTTATTCTAAGACTGTGTACCCTGGTTCCGGACTCCCCCAACATTGGGAACATTTTTCCTGCATCTAGCTTGTCCGTTTATTTTATAATTTTATATGTCTCTACAAGATACATATATCTTGTTCCCCCATCTCTCGCTCCCCCTCCCCCAGATGGAACAAGGATAGAGTTCCACTGGTCCTCACCTTTCACCTCGCCAGCCTCTGCATCCAACATCTAATCCTCCAAAATATCCGCCACTTCCATTGCAATCCCACCTCCAGTCACATCTTGTCTTCCACAGAGACTGCTCCCTCCACAAATCCTTGATTCACTCATCAACATCCCACCCAAACCACACCTTCCCCAGGTACTTTCCCCTGGAGCTTCAGGAGATCTAATACCTGTCCCTACACCTCTTCCCTCACCTTCATCCAGTGACTCCAGCAGTCCTTCCAGGTAAGAACAGAGTTTCATGTGCACCTCCATTAACCTCACCTAGGGCGGCACGGTAGCGCAGCGGTAGAGTTGCTGCTTTACAGCGAATGCAGCGCCGGAGACACAGGTTCGATCCTGACTACGGGTGCTGCACTGTAAGGAGTTTGTACGTTCTCCCCGTGACCTGCGTGGGTTTTCTCCGAGATCTTCGGTTTCCTCCCACACTCCAAAGACGTACAGGTATGTAGGTTAATTGGCTGGGTAAATGTAAAAATTGTCCCTAGTGGGTGTAGGATAATGTTAATGTGCGGGGATCACTGGGCGGCACGGACTTGGAGGGCCGAAAAGGCCTGTTTCCGGCTGTATATATATGATATGATGATATGATGATACTGCATCTGGTGTTCCCAATGTGGCCTCTTACATCATCACGACCAAGACCAAGTGTAGACGAGGCAAACATTTTGCCGAACACTTGTGCTCGGTCTGCTGTGAGCTACTGGATCACCCAGTTGCAAACCACTTTAACCCCTCTTCCCATTGCACATTGACATTTCTGTCTTGTGCCTCCTCCATTGCAAGAATGAGGCCGCACGCAAACTGGAGGAACAGCACTTCGTATTCTGCTTGGGTAGTTTACAACCCAATGGTACGAATATTGAATTCTCCAATTTTAGGTAGCTTACCCAAACCTTTCCTTTCTCTCCAAACCACCCCATTCTCCCGACTACGGGTGCTGTCTGTACGGAGTTTGTACGTTCTCCCCTTGGCTGCGTGGGTTTTCTCCGGGATCTTTGGTTTCCTCCCACACTCCAACGACGTACAGGTTTGTGGGTTAATTGGCTTGGTATAAGTGTAAATTGTCCCTAGAGTGTGTAGGATAGTGTTAATGTGCGGGGTCGCTGATCGGTGCTGAGTCGGTGGGTCAAAGGGCCTGTTTCCGCGCTGTATCTCTAAACTACACTAAACTGAATTAAGCTTGCACTAGGCCCATATCATTGTAAACCTTTCTTATCCATGAACCTGTCCAAATGTTTTTTAAACATTGTAATTGTACCTGCCAGAACCATTTTCTCTGGCAGCGCATTCCATGTACCCAGTGTCCTCTGTCTTTAAAACTTTCCACCTTCTCCTTAAAGCTAGCACCTCTCATATTAAACTCATCCTGTGTCCATTTACTTTATCTGTGCCCGTCAATACTTTATAAACCTTTATAAGGTCGGCACTCAGCTCCAGGGAAAACAGTCCCTGACTTTCCTGTCTCTTCCTATAACTCAGGTCCTCCAGTCCCAGCTACCATCCTTGTGATTTTTTTTCCCGCATCTCTTAAATGCCATAATCGTATCTGCCTCCACCACCAGTGTGTTCCAGGCACTCACTACCCTGTTTAAAAAAAAAATTGCCACGCACATCTCCTTTAAACTCTCACCTTTAAATAATGACCCTCTCACCTTTAAACTATGACCCTCTCACCATAAAACTATGCCCTCTAGTCTTTACTATTTCCATCCTGGAAATACTTTTTTAAAACCTACTTCTATCAGGTCTCCCCACAATCTCCGCCATTCCAGAGAAGGCAATCCGAGTCTGTCCAACCTCTTCTTATATTTTTGAGTCCAGGCCTGGAGGAATATCTGGTTATAACCAGCACAGGTTGGGAAAAGGTCCCCTGATTGGGGTGCCATGCAGAGCAGTAGATGATGGATTTGGACGAGGAGGTTAGCTGATGCGGGATAGGAAATGGGAACAGATCTGCAAGTATAGAAACATTCCAAGCAAAGAATAACAATGTGAAAGACTTGTGCTTGGACTCTTGGTAAATTATATCTTCAACTGCAAAAGAGGATTTGTGTGGAACAAGAACAGCTTGCACCCTGTCAATATGTCTTAATTGGAGCTTGCTGTTTCCTTGGACCATGCTTATATTAATCATCACATTTTAATTTATAGATTTTGTTTTTGATTCCATGTATATGTGTATCCATGTTCAAGGTAGACACAAAATGTTTGAGTAACTCAGCGGGTCAGGCAGCCTCTCAGGAGAGAAGGAATGGGTGACGTTTCAGGTCGAGACCCTTCTTCAGACTGATGTCAGGGGAGGGGACGGGACAAAGATAGGATGTAGTAGGAGACAGGAAGACAGTGGGAGAACTGGGAAGGGGAGGGGAAAGAGATGGACAGAGGGACTATCTGAAGTTAGAGAAGTCAATGTTCATACCGCTGGGTAATATGGGTAATAAACTGCCCATGCGAAATATGAGATGCTGTTCCTCCAATTTGCACTGGGCCATGTGTTGATGCCATTAACGTACTTCAGAGATCACGAGAATGGTATGAAGTTGTTATTTTCCGCTTTATCTGGCATTTCCACCTTAACCAAGAAGAATTCAACAGGCATACACTTCAGTGTATGAAGTATTTTGATTAGTATTGTTAATTGGTTGATGCGAGGTCCAGTCTCAATATTAATGTTCTGTATTGTATCAAAAGGCCAAGTGATGGTTATTGGTGCAATGATTTGGAGAAATGAAAGAAGGGCCATTTCTGTCCTTTCAGGACAAGATATGGAATGAGAAGGATAGAATCCTATCGTGGGTGGTAACAGCAAAAGTTGAAGCAAAACTTAAGATAACATTTCAGAAATTCTGGACAAAATGGAGATTAAATAATATATTTTCTCATTAATAGCTCACTATTATACTAGGATGATACATTAAGTGCCAGCCTAAGTTTCAAAAATCTGCTGTTGGAGGCTGACTAATTTAATTCGGGTATCTACTAACTTCCAAGCGCTAACATGAGGAAAATTTTAAAAGTGCACACTCATTTCTTTGGGGTAACAAAGATGAATGGGATAAGAAAACAGATTTAAGCCTTTTGAAACAAGTCGAAATGCATCAATTGGAAAACATATGAACGTTTATTTGTTAGCTACTTGATGTTTTTATTTTGATATATAGTTTTCACGGCAAACGTTCTTCACACATTCCGACAGGGGTGTTTACCGGTCAATACCTGGGAATGGATTATCTGTATTCGATATTTTGGTCTATTATGTTTAGTAGATATCTGGGTTAAATTCTTAGCTTTGTATTGAATACTATCCCAAGAGATTTATCCCGTACTCAAAGAGAACTAAGTAGTCATGGGATTTTTTTTTAAAACAATGTTATTTTAAGTAAAATCATTGTCCAAATGGAACACAAAAATACCTCAGAAGTGGTGCATGAAATTATTATTTTCTCTACCAGAAGATAAATTCCTGTTACATTCGACTGTCTGGTCACATGCTGAGTATCTTGTAAAGATTATCACATGCCAGTCACACTAAGCCTCAGTAGTGCCGCTCTGTATCATTAGTTTCAGCATCAATTAATACTCTCCTGACCTCATCTTATGTAAAACTTGCAGAGAATTATCAGTGCGTATTTTTTTTTCAGAGCTGGGGAGAAAACATTATGCCAGGCTACGATCTAAAAATTGTAGACCAAACAACAGATTTTCTCATCTGTAACATCGAATGCATTTCATTAAGCTTTGAGGACAAATAACAAGGAAGACTGAATAGCCCAGGTGGTAAAGAAAGGCAGAGGTTTAATGGAAGGTTAACATTCCAGATGGGATATGGAAGATCAACAGCAGCTGAAAATGTTGATCCCACTCTGTGTGTAAACTGAAGAAAAATGTCCAGACTGTCATGATCTGCTGATTAAAGGATCTGCAGTATACATTGGTCAACCTTTATCCTGAACCCTGATTAGACTTCATTTTTTTTCGCCCCACACTGCATTAACATCATTGAAAGGGTTTGACATTTGCAGTTAACTCCTTCCTCACCGCTGGGACTGTATAATTTTTCAAGTACTATTATATATTTTTTCACACATTAGCTGAGATATTTCTCAGTTAATTCTTCCCTTGTGGAAAATGGGCAGCTGTCCAGAACATTGTTTGATTAATACTTTCAGGGCTAAGTAAGATATTGTAGTTGTGATTTTTACGTAGTACATTAAATAGTAGCCTATGCTCTGAGTGAGGCATAATTTTCTTAGATTCTTGAATTGTCTCTTCTGTGCTTTGTTGAACTTGTTCAAAAATATATTTGCAGATATCTCTGCACAAATATAAGCCTAAAATGGTATTTATTTAATCTTTTTTAATTCCTCAGTTCTATTTCCCCCCTTTAGTTTAAAGATGCAGCATGGAAACAGGATGAAAACAGCATGGATCCAGCTGTACTTCCTATATACAGGACGAATACATATGAATACAGCATGGTGGCCTTTTGGCCCACCATGTTAACGCCAATCACTGATGGTCCATTCGCACTAGTTCCTATGTTATCCCACTTTCTTCCTCTACACACTCGGGGCAATCTAAATAGGTCTTGATTGATTGCTATTAATTCTGTGCTTAAATAAGAATGAACAATTTCTGACGAAAACATTTCTTCTGATAAGATGGTGCCCAGTCAATAGACAATAGACAATAGACAATAGGTGCAGGAGTAGGCCATTCGGCCCTTCGAGCCAGCACCGCCATTCAATGTGATCATGGCTGACAGAAAATCAGTACCCCGTTCCTGCTTTCTCCCCATACCCCCTGATTCCGCTATCCTTAAGAGCTCTATCTAGCTCTCTCTTGAATGTATTCAGAGAATTGGCCTCCACTGCCCTCTGAGGCAGAGAATTCCACAGATTCACAACTCTCTGACTGAAAAAGTTTTTCCTCATCTCTGTTCTAAATGGCCTACCCCTTATTCTTAAACTGTGGCCCCTGGTTCTGGACTCCCCCAACATTGAGGAACATGTTTCCTGCCTCTAACGTGTCCAACCCCTTAATAATCTTATATGTTTCGATAAGATCTCCTCTCATCCTTCTAAATTCCAGTGTATACAAGCCTAGTCGCTCCAGTCTTTCAACATATGACAGTCCCGCCATTCCGGGAATCAACCTAGTCAAGCATGAACAGTGAGGGGATGTGTGGTGTGATAGCTTGCAAGAGATGTCACCACCAAATCTGGGGCCGCAGTTGAACACTTCAGCCCCGGTTGAGGCAGAGTTCTCAAACAATGCCTTTTCTGTAGAAAAGCAATTCTTATTGGAGCAATAATCTGCGCAGCCAATAACCAATGCTCATATTTTGTTAAGACTTTTCCAAAGAAATCTCCTTTGACTGGATCCAACAACCTTTCCCTGCTTTCCTTTTTAAAATCCCAATACAGTCATTAGATACTTGTTTTGAAGTCGACAGATGTTGGACCTTACGAAAGCAAAATACATTTGATGATTTATTGTGTGCAGAAGAATTATTAACATATAATTGTTTGATTAAATGTCAAATTCTTTGCTCAAATAACAAGAGGCCCTGGTTTCCTGGCAATGACGTGATGGCATGGACTTTGAGTACCAGAGCTGGTAATTCATTTCTCGGGCTTTCTCCAACTAAAACATTTTATGATATACTTTTGGCTTGGGTTTGCGCTAGTCATGGAAGTGGAGTGGCTACTTGTTAGCTGAGAAATAGGCTGCTGACGCTGATATTTCTAATAAAAGGAACGTAATTCATAAAGTAAGCCTCGTCCAGCAAATGAATGGGGGTGTGGAGACCAAACTAAGGCAGCCAAGAAAGCTTGGAAAATTCTACCCTGCCAAAGTGAAAAGGCAATGTGAAAATCCTGTCAAAAAGTTATTCTATCGAATTTATTTTCCCATTGTGTCTTACAACTACCCCCCACATGTGCTGTAATATTATACTATTAATACAGACAGAAACCGATTGTTTTGACTTCAGGTCAGCTTACTTGGAACTGTCCGGTGTTTCCAATCCAGAAATGTGGTGGGAGCCATGAATAGATCTGAATACAGATGGCAGATTAGCAATGGTACAGTTTAGGTCCATGTGTTCATTTATTCAGGTGTAGCAGAGTTTCAAAGAAAACCCAGTCTGCTTGGAGGAGGATCATGGCAATAAAATTGAAAGGGAAGAGATGAGGACCCTTTGGACAATAGACAATAGGTGCAGGAGGAGGCCATTCGGCCCTTCGAGCCAGCACCGCCATTCAATGTGATCATGGCTGATCATTCTCCATCAGTACCCCGTTCCTGCCTTCTCCCCATACCCCCTGACTCCGCTATCCTTAAGAGCTCTATCTAGCTCTCTCTTGAATACATTCAGAGAATTGGCCCCCACTGCCTTCTGAGGCAGAGAATTCCAGAGATTCACAACTCTCTGACTGAAAAAGTTTTTCCTCATCTCCGTTCTAAATGGTTCTTTAGATTCCTTCAGTTCAGAAACAAATGCTCTAAAATGTACGATGCCAGAAAGTGGTGAAATGAGGATAATTATTGCACTTTGTCAGTCCTCTGCGTATATTAATGTCCGACTGCAACGTCACTGAATTTGGAAGCAAGTGACGTTCACCGAAGCAGGACAGAAATAGATGCCCTCTTTGATTTAAAAAAAACAGACAATTTATGTATACCCTGAAGAGTTAACAGCTAGTGAGCCATTCCTATGGGTCAAGTTCTGCATTTGCATTTTGATGGGATGTTATCAAGTAATTAATGCACTAGTCAGGATTTATTACCTCAGGAGTGAATTGAAAGGTTCATTACAAAATCGGTTTCACTGGAAGATAGGCATTTCCTCAGAGTTAGCTTTTGACATGTTGTTCCTTGCACACTCTGCCTGTGGCAACAATAGTAGAAGGCCAGTAAGGTGAAATTCATTGCTTAATAAGGGCATTCATATTGGGTATTCTTGTGATAATAAATGTATACATCTAGGCCTTGCTGCCGTGTCAGTTTAATTGCTTCGTGTGCTCCTTAACAAGCCAATCTTAATCAGTCTGGACCATGTTATGAATAATTTAGAGATCAGCAAACTTCACATTTAATAAACGGTATCAGATTATTAAACTTAAGTGCACTGTTTAGAGAAAACATGCAAGACACTTTTGGCTCTTCATTAAGTTAACGTAAAAACAGTGAGTTGCTCCAGCAGTTGTGTTTCATAAGGAACAGCTGTTTTTCCTACTACTGCAGCCCATTTCTTGTGCACTATAGGCCACAGCACAGAGGCATAATGGGAAAAATGAGCAGCAGTCAAATTCTAGCTATAACATTGAGACTACAGACAGTTTGTGGAAATACAGTAAAATCTATGAACTGCACTCTTTATGGTCATTTGAAACAGCATTCTTAGGTGCATATTTCTGATTTTTTAGCAAAATATAAATAGGTTTTAGGCAAGTCAGTTCATGTTGTGTTTCAATACAGATCCATAAAGGCTTTAGTCAATAACTAATATGTTTGATTTTGTAGTAACTGAGTATTATCACGTTGAAGATTGAAATTTGCAACTCCTTGTTGTGTGATCTGCTTTAGACAATAGACAATAGACAATAGACATTGTCTTTATATCACATTATATTTTATTTGTGATAGATAATCTATCAAGCCCACTAATTTTATGTCCGACAAATACCAGGAAAGTTTGCCTTGCAGAAATTGATCAAATATGTTCCCTACATAAAGATGATACTGCAAAAAAAATAGATTTACAAAATTTTTTTTTTAAACACTTGTGTGGCTTAAGTTTTGGCTAGATGCATATTGCTGGAATACAAAAATGTAAGGCTATGTTATAGTTTTTTACTTGATCTGAGCTGTCAACACTAAGGGTCTGAAGAAGGGTCTCGACCCGAAATGTCACCCATTCCTCCACACCAGAGATGCTGCCTGTCCCGCTGAGTTACCCCAGCACTTTATGTCTATCTTCTGTCAAAACTAATGTTGGTTTTATTAAGCTTTTAAAACGTCATCATTCTGCAAAATATCCGTTCTTGTGCATGTTATATACATATACATCTACTGGCTCTACAAAATGTAAATTGTTCTTTAACTGTTTTAACACCACTGGCACTCATGCAGTGAAAATGAATCCCCTTTTATGTGGAAAGCATGAAGTTAACGATAAGCTTGCAGTTGTTTGATCTGAGACCGCTTTAAGCTACAACATATATATGCAAAGGAACCATCCAGTTATCTGAATTCAAATTTTTGGATTGATTGCAATGGTTTTCGATTTTGGAAGGGGAAAAAAAATCTACCAATGTGCACTGTGCTATTTAACCTGCATTCTAACCTGCCGTACCAGACCATCCAGCCTAGTGCTTTGTTCTTCCTCGGGTTAATAGAAATTGAGAAGATGGGCAGAGAAGATGCAGTGTAATTTTCTGCTATTTAAGCTTGGTGAAATGGCACTCTTCGGGAAGCAGCAGAAGTATGAAAGTGTAATAGGCATTTTAAAAGTACGAGTCCATATAGATGCTTCAGGGATTCTCAGATTTAGGCATGCATAGAATTTGGAATGAGATCATCAGCATTGTGAAATTGAAACCTGTCTGGTGCCTGCTGCTGTTACTCTTCTCACTGCAGAATGATTTGTAACACTCATCTTCTTGAAGCAATGCAGCCTTCAAGATTATCCAGCACTGTCAATAGTAATTGTGAAAGTATTTTATTACCGACAGAAATCAAGGATATTTATAACCAGCCGAGATCCAGTTTCAATGTTGAAGTATGAAAAAGCAATCTTTTTTTGAAATATGCTGCTCTCCCTAATCTTTTTTAACATGGTGATTGTATGACAGCTTTTCCTGTCATTTTAAAGAGAGAGAATGAGAGAGAGAGAGAGAGAGAGAGAGAGAGAGAGAGAGAGAGAGAGAGAGAGAGAGAGAGAGAGAGAGAGAGAGAGAGAGAGAGAGAGAGAATGAGTGAGAGCGAGAGAGAGAGAGAGAGAGAGAGAGAGAGAGAGAGAGAGAGAGAGAGAGAGAGAGAGAGAGAGAGAGAGAGAGAGAGAGAGAGAGAGAGAGAGAGAGAGAGAATGAGAGAGAGAGAGAGAGAGAGAGAGAGAGAGAGAGAGAGAGAGAGAGAGAGAGAGAGAGAGAGAGAGAGAGAGAGAGAGAGAGAGAGAGAGAGAGAGAGAGAGAGAGAGAGAATGAGAGAGAATGAAAATTGGAAAATTGTGAGGCTATCAATGAGGTTCTGGACCATTATTTATGGGTGATAAACAATCATGAAAACATCTTTGCGGTGGAAATGTGACTCTCTAGTAAAATGAGCACAAGATTCTGTTTAAAAGCTGTGAATAATCGCAATCAATACTTTAACAACTGCCAACTTGCTCTAATTCCAGCCCTTTCACTGAAATTAGAGAGAATGAATGGATAGCAATTGTCTATTTCCGTAATTGTCTATTAAGCAGAATGCCACCTCTTTCGGCCTGAAACGCTTTAATATTTTTTGGGCATGCCACTAGGTGGAGTATCACACAAAAGGAAGGTTTTCAGGGGTTTTGGGGGGGGGGGGGGGGGGGGGGTGAAAAGACAACCCGGTATTGTACAGCTTAACTGTGAGAATTAAAACTCTTGCCAACTGATTAATGGTTAGTGATTGCAGAGCAGACTACAACCCAGACCCACATCTTGTCACAGCTGGAGAACGATTCCTGATGGCCCATAATGGCTGAGGGTGATGTTTCACATTACATTACACTATTCTGCCTCAATAGTGAGCGGGTCGAAGCCATAGGCAATGTGCAGTGATTTGTCAGAAACAATGAGCAAGATCATGATGTGCGATATTGCATTAAATCATTCCAGGTAGACAATAGAAACATAGAAACATAGAAACAGAAAATAGGTGCAGGAGGAGGCTGCCATTCGGCCCTTCGAGCCAGCACCGCCATTCGTCGTGATCATGGCTGATCGTCCCCAATCAATAACCCGTGCCTGCCTTCTCCCCATATCCCTCAATTCCACTAGCCCCTAGAGCTCTATCTAACTCTCTCTTAAATCCATCCAGTGATTTGGCTTCCACTGCCCTCTGTGGCAGAGAATTCCACAAATTCACAACTCTCTGGGTGAAAAAGTTTTTTCTCACCTCAGTTTTAAATGGCCTCCCCTTTACTCTAAGACTGTGGCCCCGGGCTCTGGACTCGCTCAACATTGGGAACATTTTTCCTGCAACTAGCTTGGCCAGTCCTTTTATAATTTTATATGTTTCTATAAGATTCCCTCTCATCCTTCTAAACTCCAGTCAATACATGCCTAGTCTTTTCAATCTTTCCTCATATGACAGTCCCGCCATCCCAGGGATCAATCTCGTGAACCTTCGCTGCACTGCCTCAATTACAAGGATGTCCTTCCTCAAATTAGGAGACCAAAACTGTACACAATACTCCAGATGTGGCCTTACCAGGGCCCTATACAACTGCAGAAGAACCTCTTTACTCCTATACTGAAATCCTCTTGTTATGAAGGCCAATATTCCATTAGCTTTCTTCACTGCCTGCTGTACCTGCATGCCAAATTTCAGTGACTGGTGTACAAGGACACCCAGGTCTCGCTGCACCTCCCCCTTACCTAACCTAACTCCATTGAGAAAATAATCCGCCTCCTTGTTTTTGCCGCCAAAGTGGATAACCTCACATTTATCTATATTATACTGCATCTGCCACGCATCTGCCCACTCACTCAACCTGTCCAGGTCACCCTGCAACCTCCTAACATCCTCTTCACAGTTTACACTGCCACCCAGCTTTGTGTCATCTGCAAACTTGCTAGTGTTGCTTCTAATTCCCTCTTCCAAATCATTAATATATATGGTAAACAATGCTGTGGATAGCAAAGGGGCCTGAGCAATGCTGTGGATAGCAAAGGGGCCTGAGTAACTGTATAGGAATCAAACCTGCAACAAAAAGCCCTTCAGATGCTTATAAATAACATTCATAGGCTTAATAATGAAAGATTTCTCTAAGAGTATTGTTCCATGGTTTCTTTCTGAAAACTCACTACTTTTGGACCTTAAACCCAAGGAGTTATTCATTATGGTACGAGTCTAAGTTGTGATTGTTTGCAAGTCTTTCAGTGTTTTACTTCCAAATCCAATGTTACATCTGTGTATTAAGGGCCTGTCCCAGTTACACGATTTTTAGGGCGACTGCCGGCGACTGTCAAAGTCGTAGCAGATCGCCGAGATTTTCTTTTACCCTACGACAATGACCACGACAATGCCGAGTCAAGTCGATACAAGTTACTTTTTTTGTGAAACTAGCACCTGGCTAAGAGATTATACCATCTTCGGAAACATCGCAAAATTCCCACGCTTACCTGACCGTCAAACTGTCGCCTCCAATCTACCTGTCCTGACGGTAAATAAATTGGTTAAACAAAACTATCTTCTTGTATCTTCAAATGCCTTTTCTTAATTTAATATTACGTGCTTCTAAATGCATCTGCGACAACCTAGCAAACCTGGGGACAGCATGCGACAGCGCCCGCAATAAGCTACGATACCTGGCGACAAGCCAGCTGTCGCTGAGAAATTTCTATCTGGAATTTTTTTCCGTGACGCGCCGAGATCCGCTACGATTCATTGAAGACTCCTCACGATCATGCCCGCGACACCCCGGCGAACGCTCGGCGACACCCTAGTCACCTTAAAATCGCCTAAGTGCGACAGGCCCTTTAGTGGCCAGCAAGCTGATTTATTTAATGGTTATGTCTCAGTCACCAATTTCAGCATCGTGTCAGCTACCCAAACTTGGCATAGAATGAACATGTTCCCAATGTTGGGGGAGTCCAGAACAAGGGGCCACAGTTTAAGAATAAGGGGTAGGCCATTTAGAACGGAGATGAGGAAAAACCTTTTCAGTCAGAGAGTTGTGAATCTGTGGAATTCTCTGCCTCAGAAGGCAGTGGAGGCCAATTCTCTGAATGCATTCAAGAGAGAGCTGGATAGAGCTCTTAAGGATAGCGGAGTCAGGGGGTATGGGAAGAAGGCAGGAACGGGGTACTGATTGAGAATGATTAGCCATGATCACATTAAATGGCGGTGCTGGCCCGAAGGGCTGAATGGCCTCCTCCTGCACCTATTGTCTATTGTCTATTGAACATGTGTACTTCTGGTGCTGTACTCAATTTAGTTAGTCAATTTTCAGGAAAATTGACATTTCCAATTTTTTTTAAAAGCAGTCGACAGAACAGTCCATTAACATCAGCTGTTCCCCGAATAAGAAAATAACAATTTGCAGCAGCTCTGAGGCACGTGGTTCCTTCAGGTTGTTCTGACATTAAATAAGATCATATCTGATACTTGATCTCCATCTTTCCACCTGATTCCCTCTGTCTTCGGATGTACTTGAATGAACCAGATAATACACCTGCCTAGCTTTGCAGACCCTCTGAATGCAGAAGTTTCCGTTTAGCGATACAGCATACAATACAATACAATATAATATATCTTTATTGTCATTGTACAGGGGTACAACGAGATTGGGAATGTGCCTCCCATACGATGCAATAAATTAATTAGCTAGTCAGTATTAATTTAAACAACCCAATGAAACAAATTAGAACAGAATAAAGTGCAAGTCGATCTGTGCCAGTTCACTGTGCGATGTGACCATCCGGCTCAGCAGGACCGGTTCATAGCAGCTATGGCCCTGGGGATGAAGCTGTTCCTGAGTCTGGAGGTGCGGGCGTAGAAGGCCTTGTATCGTTTGCCCGATGGTAGAAGTTCGAACAAACTGTTGCGGGGGTGTGAAGAGTCTTTGTGGATGCTGGTGGCTTTTCTGACATGGAAACAAGCCCTTTGGCCCACCGAGTCCAGTCGATCACTCATTAATACTAGGTCAATGTTATCCCACTTTCTCATCCACTCCCTACACGCCAGGGGCGATTTGCAGAGGCCAATTAACCTACAAATCTGCATGTCTGTGGGATACGGGAGGAAACCGAAGCACCCAGAGGAAATATACTGTCACACACTGCTAACTCCACACAAACAGCATCGATTGTGTCAGGATTGTGAGGCAGCAGCTCTACCCGCTGCACCATTGTAACGCTCACAAAGCAAAAGTCTAATTTTAGTAGGTTGCTCCCTTCACAATCTTGATTGCATCTTAAAAGCTGGATGAAATTTCCAGCTGGGTCCTTCAAGAGCTTGGGTACAAATGTATACTGTATCATGTGAGATTTGGATTTGGCACCTTGCCAAGTGAAGATTTCCAAGTTAGAGTCATACAGTGTGGAAAAAGGACATTTGGCCCAACTTGCCCACACCGACAAACATGTCCCATCTACACTGGTCTCACCTGCCTGCGTTTGGCCCATACCCCTCTGAACCTATCCTATCCATGTAGCTGTCTAAATGTTTCTTAAACTTTGCAATAGTACCTGCCTCAACTACCTCCCCCGGCAGATTGTTGTGTACATCCTCCACCCTTTCTGTAAAAAAAAAAAGTTGCCCCTCAGGTGCCTATTCCCCCTCACAAACTGATGTCCTTTGGTTCTCAATTCCCCTACCCTGGGCAAGAGACTCTGTGCTTTTACCCGATTCTATTCTTCTCATGATTTTGTTCATTCATTGCAATGCTTTGACAATAGACAATAGGTGCAGGAGTAGGCCATTCGGCCCTTCAACCAAGCACCGCCATTCGATGTGATCACTGCTGATCATTCTCAATCAGTACCCCGTTCCTGCCTTCTCCCCATACCCCCTGACTCCGCTATCCTTAAGAGCTCTATCTAGCTCTCTCTTGAATGCATTTGCTGACGAGAGTTCAGTTAAAGAAAGGTTGCAGTGGTGAAGGCTGAGCTGTTTATTTTCAGCCTGTAACTCTGGATTGAGTGTTGCAACATTCATCTCTCCGGCTGTATTTGCAGAAAGATTCACATGATAAGCTCATCCAGGAGTGTGAGCACAGGGAACTGGCCCGTTTCTACATCACTCACTGCACCAGATCGAAGTAAAGCTTAATAACATTAAACCAATGCCTGTTTGAAAGATTTGTTTTACAGAACCTTTAAAAGTGCTTTGGATGTACATGCATTGATTTTGTTCAAACCTCCCGAGGTTTGATGGAAAAACAGATTCCATAGATTCCACACGCCAACGACCCCTCCCCCTTCCACCAGTTTTCTTCCAGAAATGCAAAATAATTGAGGAATATTATCATGATACTGAAATAATCAGGGGCACAGAGTAATAATCTTGGCCTTGAGCCAGTGTTATTGTTTTCTTAGGTCACACAATCAGTTCAAACAATTCTTATTGACTTTCACTTGTGGTGTTCTGCCATTACGCAAAGTTTGTGTTATTAATCAAAACCATATGCTGTAAATTGCTATTGAAAATTAAATTCATTGCCTCTGCCATGTATAGAGATATCACCGTTGACGAAATGCGAAAGAAAACTTTCCCAGCTTGCAAAATGAATATTTAGTGATTGCATCTATATCATGTATCTGGAAATGAATATTCATTTCACAAATTACGAAAGTTCTTTCTATCACATTACTTCATTGGAGGCTGAATAAACATTTGAGTTGACGACGTTAAAACATCAATAGTTTTCTGAAGCTGGGTTCAAATGTCCTGCAGACATTGACCCATTATGTTACACAGATGTTACAGAGCAATGTACGTCAACAGCAAGAGGTAAATAGTATAATTTTAATAGATTTAACCTCTGCCAGCCCAGTTTTTGACTCAAACGACACGCAGTACTTATACATTGCCCAGTGTGTGCTGCTCATGTTTTATTCTGCTGGGCGAATGAGGATTAATGTTTCATGGCATATGGCATCCAGGAGAATAGGACAATTTCCAAGATTAAAAAAAGTGCAAGCAAGTCCCTGATTTTTATGTCTTTTTCTGCTCCCCTTTTTATTGGCTGTGAAATAAATGTTTTATATGGCTCATTTATTACTACTGAAATGAGCATTAGAAAATATTTATTTTCCGCAGACATTATGTAGATAAGGCCTTGTACATAATTCCATTGTGTGATCCACGACCCATGTAGGATATGAATCTAGCAGCTGGTAGCTTGCTAATTATTTGTTAAAGATGCACTTGTATGGGTGTAGTATACATAATTTAATAATTCAGCATCCGGCGCTATGTTCTTTGAAATTAGGAGTTTTCTCCTGCATAATTCTCCTTAAAACTGACACCCAGGTTCAAATGCTTGCACGGAGGACGTCTTGTGATGAAACCTTTCTCTTTACCACAAAGGGCCTTGAGATTGGAAAGCGAGTAATTTAAGTTATCAGTTACTTCTTAGCAACTGGCTCGAGAGCAGTCAGGCAGCTCAAGATTGCTGGTGGTCATTCTCTTCACAGAAATCTTGGCACTGGGGTCATGCTTTTTTTAGGGTTGTACTTTAAAACCAAATGAATTTCAGCAGGTTTTACAAAAGAAGTCTACAGGTTAGAGGTTTTGACGACTGTGCATTAATTCCAGATGAGCTCTATTTTAAAGAGTAGCCATCTGTTTGAAACAGCCACAGCAAAGAACTATTGTCATCCAAGTCTCTTAAGCAGGGTGAGTAGGACATTTAAGCATTAAAAAAAAAAGATAGACACAAAGCGCTGGAGTAACTCAGCGGGTCAGGCAGCATCTCTGGAGATAAAGGATGGGTGATGTTTCGTGTTCGGCACCCTTCTTCCTTCGCAGAGTCCTGACCCGAAACGTTACCCATGCTTTTTCTCCAGAGATGCTGCCTGCCTCGCTGAGTTACTCCAGCACTTTGTGTTTATCTTTGGTGTGAACCAGCATCTGCGGTTCCTTTTGCACTTAAAAAAAAAAAAAGTTCATGGGACGATTGTGTGAGAGGTTAACACTGCTGCTCAGGTACAAGGCCTCTGGCCTGGGCCCGACCGCCAGCTATCGGTTCAATCCCCAGGACAGACTGGTAAAGAGAGGACATAGTGAACTTTAAAATGGGTAAACAAATTTAAAAAGCTCAGTTGAAAACAATTACAACTAGAAATATTGCTTAAGCATTTTCATGCATAATTACCAAAAAGTTGAATGTTTTTGTTGGACTAGTTAAAACCGAGCCAAGCAATCGGAAAACAAATTTATCCTGCAAATTTCAGTCCTTGCCAGTAAAGCAGTCATGAGATTCAAGTAGATTTAAAATCTAAAAAGCCAAATAGAGCCAGTCTGATCTCTTATGCGAACATTTTTTTAAAATCCAAATTGGATATATTTAAAACTTGGACTACACACAATGGGCAGTTTATCCAAGGTGATCTTTGTACTGCACATCCCAGGTGATATGTCTTCAAACAGCCTAAAGTGGCTTTTGGAGAAAAAAAACAACCCAAATATTGCTGCAAGTAAGTGGACAATAGACAATAGACAATAGATAAAATGTACAGGAGTAGGCCATTCAGCCCTTCGAGCCAGCACCACTATTCAATGTGATCATGGCTGATCATTCTCAATCATTCCTGCCTTCTCCCCATACCCCCTGACTCTACTAACCTTAAGAGCTCTATCACTTCCAGCCAATTAACACTATCCCGACTCATCATCTGTTTTTTTCTTATAGTGGTTATGGTTAAAATATTTATTAAAGAGGGAATTCTACTGTAAAAGGAGCCCTTCTCTCGACGAAAGGTCTTAGAAATGTTAGAATACAAAATGTCAGATCAAGGAATTTCACAGACCATAGATTTTAGTCGAGGAAATCAAACTGTTTGAAGTTGTTGAAATGATGCAGAAATCAAAGTTTTGTCAGTCAGTTGCATTAAGGAGCATAAACTGGAGGATATTAATCTTCAATGGATTAATTGTGTGATGTTAAGATGGCGTAGGAGGGCAGGATTCACTTTCCTTAGTGACATGACCAGTAACTTGTAGGTTTGATAACATAAGTCTGCAAGACACAGCAACTTGAACCAGTGCTGGGTATTCCATAGAGGGACAGGTTAGGAAGAAGGGAAGGTGGTGGCAATATTATTGAGAGATTCAATTACATCACTGGATCTTGGGAATCGTGGTCCAAAGACAGAATATGTTTGGTTACAGTTGGGGAATACGAAGGGAATAATTAGTGTTTTGGAATAAAATTATACATCGCAGAGCTGCGGACAGGAGATAGAAAAGGGAACGTAGATTAATTAGTAAAAATTGAGTAACATTTAATTTGCGATTTCAGTTATCAAAAAATAAATTGACGTAAAGGCAATATTTAACCGACAAAACATTTAAGACATCACTGCCATAATGCTTGGGACTGCCTCCTAGATCAGCTTGTTTTCATCCATCAAAGAAAACCATCCTCCAGAAAATGAACTTGTGCCATTTACGTGTTGGAGAACATCTCAGAAACAGTGACTATCATAAGGCCATAAGTGATAGGAGCAGAATTGGGCCATTCGGCCCATCAAGTCTACTCTGCTATTCAATTATGGCTGATCTATCTCTTCCTCCTAACCCCATTCCCTTGCCTTCTCCCCATAACCCCTGACACCCGTACTAATCAAGAATCTATCAATCTCTGCCTTAAAAATATTCACGGACAGCCTCCGAAGCCTTCTGTGGCAAAGAATTCCACAGATTCACCACCATCTGACTAAAGAAATTCCTCCTCATCTCCTTCCTAAAGGAATGTCCTTCAATTCTGACGTTATGACCTTTAGTCCTAGACTCTCCCACTCGAGGAAACATCCTCTCCACATCCACTTTATCCAAGCCTTTCACTGTTCTGTACATTTCAATGAGGTCCCCCTCATTCTTCTAAACACCAGCGAGTACAGGCCCAGTGCCGTCAAATGCTCATCACATGTTAACCCACTCATTCCTGGGATCATTCTTGTAAACCTCCTCTGGACCCTCTCCGGAGCCAGCTCATCCCTCCTCAGATAGCACATCCTTCCTCCTCCCTGTTATGTGTATGTAAACAGCGGCATGAAAATTTGAAAAAGAATCTGTGAAAAAGTATCTTCAATGTGATGCTCTGAAGATGTATCACAAACTGGAGGACTGTAGAATTGGAGATTTGAGGAGATGGCTTTGCCAACTAAAAATTGGAATGTAGAGGAATTTTCTTCTTGGAGCTTTTCAGACCGTTGAAATATCTACCACATAGGGCGTTGCATGCTGATCATTGGTAGACACAAAATGCTGGAGTAACTAGCGGGTCAGGCAGCATCTCAGGAGAGAAGGAATGGGTGACATTTTGGGTCGAGACCCTTCTTCAGACTGAAGAATGTTCTCGACCCGAAACGTCACCCATTCCTTCTCCCCTGAGATGCTGCCTGACCCGCTGAGTTACTCCAGCATTTTGTGCCTACCTTCGATTTAAACCAGCATCTGCAATTTCTTTTCCCTACTGATCATTGGTATATTCATTGCTGTAAAAGATCGGGTTTTAAACAATGGGTGAATCAAGGAATGAAAATAGAAAATGCTGGAGTTACTCAGAAAAATGCCGTCTATTTTTCAGGTTGAATATCCAGGCAAGAAAGTAGTATTAAGGTCCAAAGTCAACTGTATCATTACTTTATTGAATGACTGGATGGGCACATGGACTCATGTGGCCATTTGCTTCCCCCCATTTCTCAGGACCCAAAGGAAGACGCATCAGGGGACTATTAATACAAAAGCCAAATAAACAAATATATAAATGGAAGCAGAAAATAAAGACCAGAAAAGTTAACAGAAGGTGTATGAATAAAGCCCTGCATGTAACTGAAGGGGAAACAGTAAAATATTTTGGGAGGTATCCGAGAAATAGCTCACAGTAAAGATTGGGCCTTATTTAAAGATTTTCAAAAAGAAAATGGAGGGGAAAAGAACTCTGAAGAAACAAAAGGAATACATTTTCTTAGTTTGATAGGTGAATGTGCAAGTAGGGACAAAAAAGTTAGAAGAGATGGAGTTCTCAAAATAGTGCCTTAGATGTGGAGGTGAGGTACGATTGGGAATTTCAGTAGCTGCAGATCTGTAAAGACAATATAGACAATAGACAAAAGACAATAGACAATAGGTGCAGGAGGAGGCCATTCGGCCCTTCGAGCCAGCACCGCCATTCAATGTGATCATGGCTGATCATTCTCAATCAGTACCCCGTTCCTGCCTTCTCCCCATACCCCCTGATCGCCGAGCCTGCGCTTGGTTTCGCCGATGTAAATAAGTTGACATCTTGACTTTTACTTCATCTTCAAACCCATTTTTAGACTCTTGAAAGCACAAATTCACTTATTACTTCTTAAGCAGCTGCAGTAATTACATTCCTTTCGTAAATGCTTTCAATCCCAGTTACTATTTGGTTCCAACTTTTTTAGTTCCCTGTTCAATGTTGCTGCACCAAGCACTTTTCTGACCATGCCAGAGGAACTGATAGCCAAGGGCCCACTGCACTGCCAAACAACTGCTGCCCAACAACTCCATCGCCCACTGTCTCTCCAGCTGAAACAACAAGGCAGCAAGAAGCTGAAATAAAAGACCAGTGAGAGATTACAGGCGAGGAGACAAATGAAGTGAAATTACCAGAACAGAGAGAGAAAATGCAATAATAAATATTGGAGCAACACAAGGTGGAAATTTAATATATTGTCCAGTGAACGGACTGGAAACTAAAGAAGACCCGGTGATTAATAGATCAAATTATAATTATATTTTTAAACTATCATTATGGAAAATTGGGAATTATTTTAAAAAGTTACTAAAGTACCCCTTGCTCTGAAAAAAAAGAAAGATATATTAAAAGCACAGAAAGTAAACCTTGTTTCTGCCGTTTTTCAGATATATTTAAAAGTAAATTGTTGCTGTGCATTTGTTGAAGGTCTAATAATGATCCAACCTAGTTAACCTACATGCTACATACTGAAATCATCCCCTTTGCCTCAAGGCAGTTATAGAGCTAATGCCCTCCTGTTGGGTTTAATGTCCTGATGCACAACAAAGGATGAGAAAAAGGCAGATGCAAAGCTAGTTTACTGGGATACCATACAGTTAAGTGGTTTCATCAGGAAAATGGAAGAACTGATAATTGTCTGCACATGCCATTAGAGTATGTGTTTGTTTTGTTAGAATTGCTCATAATTGAATCCTATTCTAGTATAGCTACTTAAGCACTTGCTTCACAAAATAACGTTTTACCTCAGGTTTCCCTCAATTAATCACATATCAATTAGCGTGCAGGGATGGTGAATGCCCACGATAATAGTCTTTCTTAAAAATAAAGGCCATTATTTTGCCGAGTGAAGTCACTGCTCCTAAAATATATTATTATGCACTTTCTCATTCACATTCACAAAAATAATGATACAGACTCAAAATAATAACAGAAAATGATAGAAATACTCATTAGGTCAGGATGTACTTGTGGACAACAACAAAAATGATTCAAGTCAACAATCTTTTAGCAGATCTTTTAGCACAACTTCCTCTCCCGTACTGACTGACATGATAATTTTTTTAATCCAGCATTTTCTGGTTTTATTTCAAGTTTTTGACATCTGCACTTGGGAAAACATTTTTTATGCTAACCTTGAGTTAAGCATCGAGACCCTGCATGACAACAAAAACATTTAAAAAACATTACAGCAAAGGCACATGGTGATAGAAAGAATAACTGACCTCATTCTTGTCATTCAACTCACAGGTATAAAACCTGCATTCCATCGGTGCCCTCGGGCTGGCCTGATGAAAGTTGTGTGGGAAATCTATTCTTTTTGTTCCTTGTGGTATCCAGTGGACATGCTTGGCGGGGAGGTTCTGTAGGAGTCATGCAGGAGTCCTGGCTCAGTTGTTTCCCATGAGTGTAAATCACAGTAGCTTTATTCCAGCAGAATTATTGGGAAATCCCAGGAAATTCTGGGCCATTTTCTTCTCCGTGATCAAGAATGAGCAACAAGCTATTCCAAACAGCAGTGAGTAAAAATAGATCATAGACCCAATGTTAATTGATGGTGAGAGTTTAAAATATGTATAAATAAAAAAAGGGTTAGATTGTCTTCTGTAATTCCCAAATATGGAAAGACTATAGCAAAAGAGGAAACTTGAGTCATCAATGTCGCCTTCAAAGAAGGGAATAATTGGATGGAGATCTCTTCTCTCATATGTGTGGGAAGGAACTGCAGACACTGGTTTAAACTGAAGATAGACACAGAAAGCTGGAGTAACTCAGTAGGTCAGACAGCATCTCTGGAGAAAATAATAGGTGATATTTCAGGTTGAGACCCTTCTTCACTCATATGGTCCCTTAAAAGGCAATCTGCAACAAGATTTGTAAAGGGCAGAGAAGAGGAAAGAAACAAAAGTTAGCAAAACCATGAAAATAACATTCATAAAGTATTGAAGCAGCTATTAAGATGGGGCTCAGGAAAATATGCATGCCAATATTCCAAATAGTAATTAAATATTATAAGATTGAAGTTAAAGATACATGAATAGAAACTTGTGAGGCGTAATATAAGGTTTACCAAACATTGGTCATCAAAATACCAAAAAAATTATCGCCCTTTGCACCCTGCTTTCAAATATACTCTCCAAATATTCTGTACCGTTGTGGAAGAACCACTACACAAATGGAACAGTGCAGAATATATTTCTGCTTCTGAATGGGATATACATCCCTAATGGTAGACCCACTCGTGGTTAGCCATTTACTGACTTCATTGTAAATATTTTGAACATCTTAAATTTGGGTCCTTGGAATCTGCAACAAAGTAATTTGAATATTAGCCCAATAAATCGCATTATGAATTAACAAAATATTGGGTAAACATTGCCCCAAAACAACAGTAATGCAACACTAATCTAAATGATTGGTTATACAAATGGATGCAATTAAAGTTAGAAAATCCCAATTTTCTTTTCATTTTTTTAATTTAACCATTACAAAATAACATTTGTTTACTGCTAGATAATCTGGAAGTATATCTGGGCGGCACGGTAGCACAGCGGTAGAGTTGCTGCTTTACAGCAAATGCAGCGCCGGAGACTCAGGTTCGATCCTGACTACGGGTGCTGCACTGTAAGGAGTTTGTACGTTCTCCCCGTGACCTGCGTGGGTTTTCTCCGAGATCTTCGGTTTCCTCCCACACTCTAAAGACGTACAGGTATGTAGGTTAATTGGCTGGGTAAATGTAAAAATTGTCCCTAGTGGGTGTAGGATAGTGTTAATGTACGGGGATCGCTGGACGGCACGGACTTGGAGGGCCGAAAAGGCCTGTTTCCGGCTGTATATATATATATATATATGATTTTTTTTTTTTTATTCAGAAAACGAATGTCCTCACAAATCCTGTGAGAAAATAGAGAATTTAAATAGCACGATTATCTGTTGAAATTTATTGGCATTTTCTGCAGTGACTGTCCTGTACAAATCAGCTAATTCTGGATTCTTTGGTGTATTCAACAGCGATCACTGGAAAAAGCAGAATATATATAAAATCTACATTTTGCCTATATTCCAGGAAAACAATGCAAATAATTTGGAGTTCAGAACATAACAGGAAGAATAACTCAGGGATGTTTTTTTTGTAATTGGTTGAGCAGTCCTTTATTAGTTTGATTTATGTTTGATTTTCATGACCTTGGTAAAGCTTCCTTCCCTCCTGTTATCAGTGCAGTCATTATTCTCATTGGCTGCCCAGTACTCCATGTGGAATAACACACGAGCACATTTAATCCACTGGAGACTTTCCAACAATCTACCAAGAACCGTGCTACTGCTATCTGTGCTTGTGTGTTGGCAATGGAAATGCACTGACAGTTTTATTGTCAGTCCTGGGCTGAAGTGGTCACCAGTGGCCTTGGATTGGAAAAAGAAAGTGGGGTTAAATAAGTAAATAAGCAACCTGAAAGAGAAAGCTAAACAGAGCCATTTCAGTGTCTGAGGTCTCAGGGTGGCTGGCAGTCTCTTGAAAGTGAATTCCCTTCCTTTGGGAATGGCAAGATAAAAGGATGACCAAAAGAAATATTTGCCTAGATATTTATCCCTAGTTGATGGCTATCGTCTTTATGTTGTGCTCTGCTACTGAAATTGAACTGCATTAAAGGGAACCAATTTTCACGAGAGGAGGACAATGAGCAGCAGTTACCATAAATTAAGAATGAATTTCAGACAATGTGAATTTTTTTTTTTTAGCATGGCAATCCCAAACATTTTTTAGACAATCCATTTCACTGGGAAACAAATCTCCTTTTTTTCCTCTGAAGGTGTGACCACGCGCTGAGGTAAGGTCGTGGTTACCTGGTGACTTGTGCGGTTCTTTTGTGATTGTAATTAAGACAGCATAGCTACATGCAATTGTGTCTACATTTAACATTCCAAAGTGTGTACAAACATATTCACACACATCGGGTTTTTGTCGGCACATTGGCGCAGAGGTAGAGTTGCAGCCTTATAGCACCAGAGACCCGGGTTTGATCCCGACTACGGGTGCTGTCAGTGCAGGCTTTGTACATTCTCCCTTTCCCCGCATGGCTTTTTCCCTGGGTGCTCCCGTTAAGGATAATTGGCTTCTGTAAATCGCCTCCAGTGTTGGATGAGAAAGTAGATAACATAGAATTAGTGTAATGTAAGAAAATAACTGCAGATGCTGGTACAAATCGAAGGTATTTATTCACAAAATGCTGGAGTAACTCAGCAGGTCAGGCAGCGACTCAGGAGAGAGGGAATGGGTGATGGTTCAGGTCGAGTCTGAAGAAGGGTCTCGACCTGAAACGTCACCCATTCCTTCTCTCCCGAGATGCTGCCTGACCTGCTGAGTTACTCCAGCATTTTATGAATAGAACTAGTTTAAGGGTGATTGATGGTCGACGTGGACTTGATGGGCCAAAGGGGCTTTTTCCATGCAGTATCTCTAAACTCTAAATCACTGGGTAAGAATAAGGGGGATGGAGACTTGGCTAATTTTACCCTCCCGTCCCTATGAATACTGAGTTGAATTCTGACCATCAACTAAATACAAAGCAACATGAAAATAACCTGGAACCCTTTGTTCCAAATGACTCAGAACGCATTGCTCTTTATTCGCAGTATCTGGAGAACATTGGTCTATTTTACAATGTTTAATTGTGATGGAGTTTTGTGTTTAACTTGTGAATAATAAGTTTACAACCAGGTTAACCGTTAATGGATGGTTTTAGTGCATTATATTTGCTTTAGCAGATTATGATTAGTATTGACAATTTAGAGAAACAAAACAAATTAGCGAGTTTTATTTTAGTTTCAGTTAGTTATCAGCGGAATTTAAAATAATTGCAATCTTGACAGTAACTCAGAATCACAAAATTCAAGTTGATGTAAAATATTCTTTACCAGATGGCCAACGTGTCATAAATTGATTGTACACTTCTCCAAAAATAATTTTCTGTACTTAAATTTCAGAACACTTATTTTTAAATGAAGTTGGTGTTTTTGTGTATTTTAGGGTGGTGATGGATAAAAATGGGCCCAGAGGTGGAGAGAGCTGGGTCTCCTATTCATGCCTGTGTTGTGAATCATGAGAAAAGATAATGATGAGAATGTCAATTTCTTCAAGGAAAAGTGTATTGTTGCTGTAATTTTGTTTAATTATTTATTTGAAGTTTGTTGCAGAGTAGCATTTTGTGACTTTTGTTCCTGAGTCCTGCGAGGAATTTATGCACTAATGGATTAAGTGCAGGACTTGAGCTGTTGCATCCTGTGTCTTGTGATGTCTCTGGATGCTTCTTCTGCAGCTTTGTGCCTTACTAAACCACAACAGAAATTGGATCTTCCACAAAAATAATCTTTAGTTGTCTAAATCTTAAAAAAATCAATATGGGCGGCACGGTGGCGCAGCGGTAGAGTTGCTGCCTTATAGCGAATGCAGCGCCGGAGACTCAGGTTCGATCCTGACTACGGGCGCCGTCTGTACGGAGTTTGTACGTTCTCCCCGTGACCGCGTGGGTTTTCTCCGAGATCTTCGGTTTCCTCCCACACTCCAAAGACGTACAGGTTTGTAGGTTAATTGGCTGGGCAAATGTAGAAATTGTCCCTAGTGGGTGTAGGATGGTGTTAATGTGCGGGGATCGCTGGGCGGCGCGTACCCGGTGGGCCGAAGGGCCTGTTTCTGCGCTGTATCTCTAAAAAAATATATATATATATATCGACTTTGGAAAGTTGTTTCTAGACATCAGGCGCATATAACATCAGTGAAATATTCTCTGTGTATATTAAGCCATCAAGGTGGTGTTGGGGTTGGGTGGGGGTTGCTGTGCTTCAGGTATATGAACTCGGTCACAGTTGTAGCTTGTTCTTTGTTCCAGATGTCTGTGGAACTAAGGCTGTCAGACCATTGGGAACTATCTAGCCCCAATAGGTCCATACAGGCAGGGGACTTGTACGGGAGATAGGTACAGGTGATGGGTGTAACCAGACATCAAAAGTCTGAGTTTATATATCCGCTATAAGTGGGGTGTGTATTTATGCTATTCGGTTATCCTTCAATTTGTGAATGGTCTACTTTCCTGGAAAACATTTCCTCCACTGAAAGTACATAAATCAAAAATGCTGAATGAACTTTATTGTGGCTATTTCAATATAGTGCACAACTATGCATATTATGCTGTTCCTCAAAGCAAGAAGTAGATCTACAAGTTAAACACGTGTACTCCAGAGCTAAAAGCATTACAGTGGAAATTGAACGTTTGTAAATTGAGGAATATCTCTAAGAGGTATATAATTCATATTTAAAGGGCAGCACAATGAAGCAGCTGGTAGAGCTGGTGCCCCACAGTGCCAGAGATCAGAGTTCCATCCTGACTTCAGGTGCAGTCTGTGTTGAGTTTGCATGGTCTCCCTGTAACCTCGTGGATTTCCTCCAGGTGCTCTGGTTTCCTCTCACATCCCAAATACTTGCAGGTAATTGGCCACTGTGGATTGCCCCTAGTGTGTAGAGACTGGGTAAGAAAGTGGGATAACATAGAACTAGTGGAATGGGTCATTGATGGTCAGTGTGGACTCGGTGGGCCATAGACAACAGATGCAGGAGTAGGCCATTCGCCCCTTCGAGCCAGCACCGTCATTCACTCTGATCATGGCTGATCATCCACAATCTTTAATAGCTCCATCAAACTCTCTCTTGAAAGCATCCAGAGTATCGGCCTCCACTGCCTTCTGAGGCAGAGAATTCCACAGATTCACAACTCTCTGGATGAAAGGTTTTTCCTCATCTCTGTTCTAAATGGCCTACCCCTTATTCTTAAACTGTGGCCCCTGGTTCTGCACTCCCCCAACATCGGGAAAATGTTTCCTGCCTCTAGCTTGTCCAATCCCTTAATAATCTTATATGTTTCAATAAGATCGCCTCTTATCCTTCTAAATTCCAGTATCTACAAGCCCAATCGCTCCATTCTTTCAACATACGACAGTCACGCCATCCCAGGAATTAACCTGGTGAACCTATGCTGCACGCCCACAATAGCAAGAATGTCCTTCCTCAAATTTGGAGACCACAACTGCACACAATATTCCAGGTGTGGTCTCACCAGGGCCCTGTACAACTGCAGAAGGACTTCTTTGCTCCTATTGCTCAACTCCTCTTGTTATAAAGGCCAACATGCCATTAGCTTTCTTCACTGCCTGCTGTACCTGCATGCTTCCTTTCAGTGACTGATGGAGAAGGATACCCAAGAGCCTGTTTCAATGCTGTACTTCGTAAGTAAACTAAACGTGTATTTTTAGTTGTAAAAGGAGTTGCAGTTCATCTATGCTTACTAAGTGGGTTTCAATATCCAACATTTTGTTGACTTGAATAGTGCAACCCTTCATAATCATTCATCTTTGGTTGCCTATGTTGAGAAAGTAAAATATATATTTTTTAAACCTGCAAAGGATGTAAATAGTCATAGAGTAATACAACACGGAAACAGGCCCTTCGGCCTAACTTCCCCTGCTGACCAAAATACCCCTTCTACAATAGACTCACATGTCCACATTTGGTCCATATCCCACTAAATCTCAAATAAACACAACAAACACAGCAAATGCCTACTAAGTCATGCCACACCTGTGATAAGAGAAGCAGAGTTCATGTTTCAAGTCTAAGGATCTTTGCCTTGAAACAATAGACAATAGACAATAGACAATAGGTGCAGGAGTAGGCCATTCGGCCCTTTGAGCCATCACCGCCATTCAATGTGATCATGGCTGATCATTCTCAATCAGTACCCCGTTCCTGCCTTCTCCCCATACCCCCTGACTCCGCTATCCTTAAGAGCTCTATCTAGCTCTCTTTTGATGCATCCAGAGAATTGGCCTCCACTGCCTTCTGAGGCAGAGAATTCCATAGATTCACAACTCTCTGACTGAAAAAGTTTTTCCTCATCTCCGTTCTAAATGGCCTACCCCTTATTCTTAAACTGTGGCCCCTGGTTCTGAACTCCCCCAACATTGGGAACATGTTTCCTGCCTCTAACGTGTCCAACCCCTTAATAATCTTATACGTTTCGAAAAGACCCCCTCTCATCCTTCTAAATTCCAGTGTATACAAGCCTAGTCGCTCCAGTCTTTCAACATATGACAGTCCCACCATTCCGGGAATTAACCTAGCAAACCTACGCTGCACGCCCTCAATAACAAGAATATCCTTCCTCAAATTTGGAGACCAAAACTGCACACAGTACTCCAGGTGCGGTCTCACTAGGGCCTTGTACAACTGCAGAAGGACCTCTTTGCTCCTATACTCAACTCCTCTTGTTATGAAGGCCAACGTTCCATTGGCTTTCTTCACTGCCTGCTGTACCTGCATGCTTCCTTTCAGTGACTGATGCACTAAGACACCAGGATCTCGTTGTACGTCCCCTGTTTACTCTGTTTCCCTTCCCGCAGATGCGGACTGACCTGCTGAGTGTTTCCCTCGTGTTTTTTTTCTCTTTATTTTGGTTTATAAAATAACGTTGGAGATATGCTATTACACGTGCAAATCCAGCAGTTGGAGTTGGTAAGTTGACAGAGGATTTTTTTTGTGGCAGACTCACCAGGTTTGCCTTCTTCACCTCTTTGATGTGATCGGGAAGTGCTAAATCAAAGCAAACGCCAAGCACTTTCTGGCAAACCAATCAGCAGTTGAAGCAGTGGTTGCCCACGCAGGGCACGTAGACTTAGACAGCGAGTCTCTCTGTGGATCAGACAAGCATGTAACTGCCGCTTTGTGCCACCTGCTATCTATCACTTAATTAGCATAATCATCTAATTTCCAGTTGGAAATAATAGTGTCATGCACTTTTCTGTAATTGCTCCTGTCATAATATATGCTGAATTATGTGACACTTGTGTTATATGATTAGACATTTCAGGGGGTGGCTAAGACATCAAATTCACACATCAGTACCTTTGATCTTGGCCGAGATACTAACCAGTAAAGATAAACTTCAGAAGCTTTTTTTCGAAAGTTGGACTGTTATAGAATGTTTTTTCAGGTAGAAAAAAAGGACATAAATCACGAATTCTTCTGAGACGTAGTGAAGTTTATGCTTTGTGTTTGCACTTACATGAAATTTCTTCATTGCACAGCACTTAAACTAACTGCGATATATCCCACGCTCATTAGCCCATAAAGGATTTGCCTTGCATTAATGTGATGGTCATAATCATCAGATATAATGAGGCCTTTAAATATTTACAGTATTAAGTAGGTGTGCTGATGGGTGAGGTAGACGCAGGCAGATTATCAGTATGAAAGAAAACTTGATGCTTTACATAATTAACTTCCTTGCACTTTACTCTCCGGGATTATATCACTTGGTACCTATAGGTAATGAATGGGCCAGTTGAACAGACCGCACTGAACCAAATCGAGCAAGCAGGCGAGTGAGTGGTCTCAGCTCGTGTCCATGTCGAGACTGGTGTAATTGCATTATAATGGGCTGCCATGCTACAAGCAATATTGACAAGGACACTATGAATTTCAGATTCGTATGGATGTACTGTATTTCCTGAGTCAGTTTCCTCAGTATCCTCGATGTCTGTTGTTTGCTGCGGTTTTTAATTGAAAATGCGTGTTGCCCTGGCAAGATGATTTTTTCATAAAAATGTAAATTACAATTTCACAATGGGTTGTTGGAAATTATGCAAACGTTCGATATATCATTAATTTTTCAAATAATGCTACATTTTAAAATGGTATTCAACCATTCAAGTACTAGGTAATTTTCTATAGCTCTAAATTAGACCATTTAAAAAATTCTTGCTGAAAAGTCTATGGTAATTGCAGGCATGCACAGTCTTAGAGAAGCCTCTCTCTTTGAAGCTGGCTTTCTTCCTGAGCAGAAAGAGCATCAAAATATATTGGTGTTTTGCCTTGATATTGAATTAAACATTTATACTAGCTTCCTGTCCCACTGTGAAATGAGGCATTTGGATCAAAACTGTGGTGAATGAAAATAATACAAACAGTGCAGTCACTGCCCACACAGTTATCATCTGTGTCGAGCAGAAAGTTGCTTCCTTCTATGTTATGGTTTTCAGTGTAGGTTGAGCATTAAAGCTCAAATTAATTTCAAAGTGAAGTAGGCTGAAGCAGGCTCTAATTGGAAGTCCTGACTGCTCACATATAACTGCATTACTGGTTAAAAAAAAGTTTTAAATAATTTTGCAATTGTAACTTAAGCTATTCTGAAAACCAGTGAGGAATATTTTCAACTAATCATTCCAGAGAAGGACGTGAGACATATAACAAAACCTAACTTACTATTTTACTATTGGGCCTTGATGCAAGCAATTAATTAAAATTTTTGTTAATCTCTGAAGGAAAAGGAAAAGCAGAACAGACAAATCTGTTCCATGTTTTCACTTCTTTGTTCACTCACTCTTTGTTTGAGACCCTTCTTGGTCTCACTGTCACACCGAGCAAAATTCAGATCACCAATGTCACAGCAAAATACATTCATGATCAAAGGTCAAACTGAACCAAAAAGATGATTTTTATCAAATTTATTTCCAAGATCTGGCATTCTGGTAAGATTGTGCTTGCCTGCTCATTCTTGGTGCTCTGAGAGAGTGGTGAACCATCCGTTTGTGAATTCAATTGTTGCATTGAAGGGATGAAGATAAAATCTCAAGATTTTAACACACAACCACGAATGAGTAGGTTACCCTGTGATGAGCGTTTGTCGGCACTGGGCCTGTACTAGCTGGAATTTAGAAGAATTAGAGGGGAACCTCATTGTAACATACAGAATAGTGAAACATAGAAACATAAAAAATAGGTGCAGGAGGAGGCCATTCGGCCCTTCGAGCCAGCACCGCCGTTCATCGTGATCATGGCTGATCGTCCACAATCAATAACCCGTGCCTGCCTTCTCCCCATATCCCTTGATTCCACTAGCCCCTAGAGCTCTATCTAACTCTCTTAAATCCATCCAGTGATTTGGCCTCCACTGCCCTCTGTGGCAGAGAATTCCAGAAATTCACAACTCTGTGGGTGAAAAAGTTTCTTTACGCCTCAGTTTTAAATGGCCTCCCCATTATTCTAAGACTGTGGCCCCTGGCTCTGAACTCGCCCAACATTGGGAACATTTTTCCTGCATCTAGCTTGTCCAGTCCTTTTATAATTTTATATGTTTCTATAAGATTCCCTCTCATCCTTCTAAACTAGTCTTTTCAATCTTTCCTCATATGTCAGTCCCGCCATCCCAGGGATCAATCTCGTGAACCTACGCTGCACTGCCTCAATTACAAGGATGTCCTTCCTCAAATTAGGAGACCAAAACTGTACACAATACTCCAGATGTGGTCTTACCAGGGCCCTATACAACTGCAGAAGAACCTCTTTACTCCTATACTGAAATCCTCTTGTTATGAAGGCCAACATGCCATTAGCTTTCTTCACTGCCTGCTGTACCTGCACCCCAACTTTCAGTGACTGGTGTACAAGGACAGCCAGGTCTCGCTGCACCTCCCCTTTACCTAACCTAACACCATTGAGATAATATTCTGCCTCCTTGTTTTTGCCGCCAAAGTGGATAACCTGCATCTGCATATTATACTGCATCTGCCCACTCACTCAACCTGTCCAAGTCACCCTGCAACCTCCTAACATCCTCTTCACAATTTACAGTGCCACCCAGCTTTGTGTCATGGATTAGATAGGTTTGGATAGAGTGGATGTGGAAAGAATGTTTCCACTAGTGGGAGAGTCTAGGACTAGAGGTCATTGCCTCAGAATTAAAGAACGTTCTTTTAGGAAGGAGATGAGGAGAAATTTCTTTAGTCAGAGGGTGATGAAACTGTGGAATTCTTTGCCACAGAAGGCCGTGGAAGCCAAGTCAGTGGATATTTTATAAGGCAGAGATAGATGGATTCTTGATTAGTACAGGTGCCAGAGGTTATGGGGAGAAGGCAGGAGAATGGGTTTAGAAGGGAAAGATAAATCAGCCATGATTGAATGGCGGAGTAGACTTGATGGGCCGAATGGCCTAATTCTACTCCTATCACTTCTGACCTTCTGACCCAATGAAATCATTGACATGGCATGAATTGTACAAGAAACACCAGGGTTACGCCATTCCCATTGACACTAAAGCCAGACGGTTAATCTGGGATAACTGTTGAAAAATATCTTATTGCTGCAAATGGCTGCAGCAGTGTTGTAAAAGACTTTTAAAAGACTAAAATAATTTTGCAATTGTAGTTTAAGCCATTCTGAATCCCAATGAGGATACTGATAATGGAAACTGGATAATCGGAATGATTAATTTAAATTTTTATTTATTCATTCACAGAATGTGGATGTACTAGCAAGGCCCATCCTTAAATGCCCTAAAATGTAAGGCATTTAAGTTAGGCGTCGACCACATTGGTGGGTCTTAAGTCACCTGTAAGCCAGACTGCAAAAAGCTGGCTGATTTCCTTCCAAAAGGCAATTGTAAACCAGATGAACGTTGATGAAAATCCAATAGTTTTATGGGTCTTGTTACTTGGACTACATTTTTTTAAAGTTGAGATTTTATTACTTGAACTGGAAGTCTACACATAACTCGACTTTGTGAATATGGAGCAGTCCTCCAGAAAGTGAACCACAAAGCTGCTGTAATCCAAGGAGGTTGAGGGGTGATCTTATCATGGTGTATAAAATCATGATGGAAATAAATAGGGTGAATCCACAGTGTCTTTTTTCCCCCACAGGGTGGAGGAGTGAAGAACTAGAGGGCGTAGGTTTAAGGCGAGAGGCGAAAGATTTACTAAGTACCAGAGGGGCAACTGGGTTTCATTCAGAGTGCATGAGTACAGATGATAAATACATGGAACAAGCTGCCGGAGGAAGTAGTTACGGCACGTACAATAACAACAATTGAAAGACATTTGGACACATGTACATGGCTAGGAACGGTTCAGAGGGAAATGGGCCAGGCGTGGATAAATGGGACTAGCATAGATGGGAGTTTAGTCGGAAGGACTAGTTGGGCCGAAGAGCCTGTTTCTGCACTGTATGACCATACAACCTTTTATTAGGTTTGTGGTGTTAATTAGGTTTTCCTTGCCGGGGATAGTCAATGCCTGAAATAATGACTAGGTACTGACTAGGTGCCAGTCTGAAGAAGGGTCTCGACACAAAACATCAGCCAATCCTTCCATCCAGAGATGCTGCCAGACCCTCTGAGTTGTTGTGTCTATTTTCACTCTATTTTAAGGCATGTTAGATGAGGGATAGACAAGAGCCAAGACACGAAGGATAGCTCCCCTACTCCAGAATAATACCACAGAACTTTTACATCTCAGAAGCCAGAAAAGGCCTCAGTTTTAAGCGTCATCTGGAAGGCAGCACCAAAGTGCCTCACTGCAGTGGCAAATAACACTTGTACACTCGCATCTCCGCAGAGGGACTCCCACAACCTTTTGACTCCGAAGCAAACGCACTACCAACTGAGCCGCAGCTGAGACTGGCCACAGTAAAGAAAAGATCTTTGATGAACTGTCTGAAAAGGGTTGTAATTAAAGAGGCCACACTGTGAAACCCCTGCAGAGATGTTGTGAGACAGCAATACATGGTCTCTGTCACTACAATCATCAGGTATGACTCTAGACATTGGACACTTTCCTATTTATACCAATTGACCTCAATTCTACTTGTGCCCCTTGGGGGTTTGGCCAAATAAGGTGTTGATGTGAAGTATACCTCCTCATACCTCTCCTCCAATAACATGCTCTCGATTGCGACCAGAACTAAAGCAGAATGTATGTTTAGGAAAGAAAACTGCAGGTGCTGGTTTAAATCGAAGGTGGACACAAATTGCTGGAGTTACTCAGAGGGTCAGGCAGCATCTCTGGAGAGAAGGAATGGGTGACGTTTCGGGTCGAGACCCTTCTTCAGTCTGAATTTCAGTCTGAAGATGGGTCTTGACCCGAAACGTCACCCATTCCTTCTCTCCAGAGATGCTGCCTGACCCGCTGAGTTACTCCAGCATTTTGTGTCTACCTGCAGAATGCATGTTGTCTGACTCTGCTTTAGGTTTGTTCACTTGCAAATATTGATGCTTATTAATTGAAGTGCTAAGCTTTTAAAAGAAGTCAGTTGGAAGGAGACTATACCTGACCATCCCTATTTGTAATAGGTTTTCTCCTCCTCCATCTACGTTTCCGAGGTTTGAAGCTGAAAATATTGTAATAGAAACTTTGGTTTGCGTGTACAGAGAAAATTAAGATCCAGAAAGCCAGTTGAACCCGTTCCAGCAGAATTTTAAACTATTCATTAAAACGTTTTCTCATAAACCTGTTTAGTTCAAAATATTTATCCTTCCTTTCTATTTTAATTGCAATTAAATTTCATGCATCCAATTTATGGCGTTTTGTTTCTTTTTTTAGTTTAGTTACTGTTCAAATCTTGCCAAATAAAAATAATAGCTTCATTTATAGGGTGCACGTATTGCATGAGTTTACAATATGCTGCTCTTGTTATTGAACTGCACTTGATCTAAATGCTTTTGTTACTGGTGCAACATGAAGTGTGTTACAAAGTGCTGTGAAATTGACAGGTTATAGGGCATACTTCTTCAGTTCCTTTAAATGAACCACATAGCTCTCTCTGTTCAGCAGCAAGTCTTAATTAGAAACTGGCATTGGTTCTAATTATTTGCAAATTAACAAGGCGACATGTAAATAGTGATTATAACTTTAATTGCACTTTAGCAGTATTGGAGCTAATGAGGTCTAAGCAGCATTCCCTTTGCTGAGACAGCGCATTTCATGTTAAGATGTAACACTAACTGTGAGCCAACAGCATCAAGGATTATACTAAATGATACACACTGAGACATCGTACAGAAGCTACTCAAAGACAAAAGATATAGTTTAGATCTAGAGGAATCAATATGCCTGATGAAAGGTTTCATCCATTGCATGCAGAGAAACAAAAGGTTTCAGTCGTCTAATTAGACAAAATAAAGGATCGTGTGTAGTGCGGGCGAGCAGCATTGAAGGGTTCATTATTTTAGCAGAACTGTACAAAGATGCATTTTTAAAATTCCTGCAGCTTCAATAGTCCTCCTACCTGTTGTTATTTTCCAAGCTCCTTGCATTTCACTGGGAATCGTGATAGCCTGCTGATTTAACAAACTCTTCCTTGGGTCTTCAAGTGCTATAAGGCTTCGTAAGGCTGTGGTACATATTTGTAAGGCTGATGACGCTAACGAATCGCTGCACAAATTACCAAATCGATGTGAAAGCAGCCGCTGCTGTTTAAGAGTATCAATAAATGTACCTTTTTGCTGGAATGGATAAGTGTTGCATTTAAAAGTAATATGGATCTCTTAATTGAAAGTTAATTTTAAATCAATGAAGAGAGTCATTTAAATATTGATTGTCCCTATCAATGTGAATTGTTAATGGTTGGGTTTTGTAACAACTTTGTTTAAGATGCAATCAATAGCACATCATCAGTACATTCCATAAAAGAAAATTGACAGATATTCTTAAAATGCCTTCTGGGTATAATAATCTCATCTGCTTTCATGTATGGCCTGGAATGTCCATGATCCTTTAGTTTTCCGATTTAAATCTTTACATTACAAAGATTTAAATCGGCCTTGAGTTCACTTGTGCAAAGTGTCGATGAAAATAGCATTGTCAATATGAAGAATTTAGTGCATGTTTCTGGGAGAGTTGAAACCATTCATTAATATTATGTGATATTTTAAAGTGGGATTTTCTTGTACCCTGCCACTGTTTTCTTTGCATCCTGCTCATCCAAATGATGTCAATAGCAGGGTGATGGACAGAATTTGTCTCCAGCACAATTTTCCACCTGACTGGTGTTACTAACCATGGTGGTGTTCAGTCACAAAAGAACCAGCTTCTAACTCGGAAGGCTTCAAAAATATATATTTTTAAAGGCCAGCCATATTTCTCCTGCGTTCTGCTCAACCCTCTTCAATAAGTTTTTATTCCCCTGAGAGGGTGGTGGGTATATGGAACAAGCTGCAAGAGGAGGTCATTAAGGCAGGTACGATAATAGATTTGAAAGACACTTGGACAGGTACACAGATAGGAAAAGTTTAGAGGGATACTAGACCAAGTGGACCCGTTGGGCCCAATCCTCTCCTGCATTGGTGCAGTACCCTCTCCCCCTCTCCCCCTCCCCTCTCCCCCTCTCCCCCTCCCCTCTCCCCCCCCCTCTCCCCCCCTCCCCTCTCCCCCTCCCCTCTCCCCCCTCCCCCTCCCCTCTCTCCCCCCCTCCCTCCCCTCCCTCCACCCTCTCCACTCCTCCCTCCCTCCCTCCTCCCCCCTCCCCCTCCCCTCCACCTCCCCTCCCCTCCCCCCTTCCCCTCCCCCCACTCCTTCCCTCTCGACCCCCCTTATCCCCCATCCTCCCCCCTCCCTCCCTTTCCTAGGAGATTGATTTAAACTTTAAAATGTGAATAACTTTAAAAATATAACACCGATTTCAATGAAAATTCTTCCATTAGCACCAAAGTGATGACGGTGAGTAAGGTGGGCTATCGTGTACCGTTTTGGCTGTAGTCCAGGAACAAACAAACAAACGAGAGTTTTAGTATATGGATGAGACGCAAACGCTAGTAAATAGCTTAGATAGGGCACCTTGGCCTGTATGGACCAGTTGGGCCAAAGGGCCTGTTATCTTGCTGTGTGACTCTATGATATACCTCAAGTAAACTGACCCAATCCAGTCATTAGCATCCCCTCGGGTTTCAGCAGTTTCTGCCTCAAAGCAATAACGTTCAGGATAAATCTTACAAACTGAAAAGTGATCTATGTTTTGCAGGCGAGATAGGAATAAGAAACCAGTGAATGACATCTGATGAAAGAAATTGTGCAGGCCTCACAGAGAGGCACCCTCCTGCACCAAGGGGAGCCAATCTTTCTCACTAGTCCTCACTATCTTGCACAAGGTCATTCTCACTCAAGCTGGAGAGGGCACAGAGAAGATTTACAAAGATGTTGCCAGGACTAGAGGGTGTGAGCTATAGGGAGAGGTTGAGTAGGCTGTGACTATTCCTTGGAGCGCAGGAGGATGAGGGGTGATCATATAGAGATGTGTAAAATCATGAGAGGAACAGATTGGGTAGATGCACAGAGTCTCTTGCCCAGGGTAGGTGAATTGAGGACATAGGTTTAAGATGAAGGAGAAAAGATTTAAAGGGAATCTGAGGGGTAACTTTTTCCACACAAAGGGTGGTGGGCGTATGGAACAAACTGCCATAGGACGTAGTTGAGGCTGGGACTATCCCAACTTTTAAGAAACAGTTAGACAAGTACATGGATAGGACAGGTTCAGAGGGATGTGGACCAAATGCAGGCATGTGGGATTGGTGTAGCTGGGACATGAAGGGCCTGTTTCCAATAGACAATAGACAATAGGTGCAGGAGTAGGCCATTTGGCCCTTCGAGCCAGCACCGCCATTCAATGTGATCATGGCTGATCAATCCCAATCAGTACCCCATTCCTGCCTTCTCCCCATATCCCCTGACTCTGCTATCCTTAAGAGCTCTATCTAGCTCTCTCTTGAATGCATTCAGAGAATTGGCATCCACTGCCTTCTGAGGCAGAGAATTCCACAGATTTACAACTCCCTGACTGAAAAAGTATCACTTTATGACTCTATGACCTGTAAACTCACAAAATCACACTTACACTGGTGCCTGCACTGCTCTCAGTGTTAACCCAATCTCTCAGAAGCCCAGCTTCAATCTCTCAAAAGCCCCGACTGTCAGTGCTATCATGTGTCCACCATGACACTGTTGCTGTGTAACAGAACAAGGTCAACAATCACAGTTGACTTTTGGCTTGGGCTGCTTTAGAATTTGGCTGCATTGCAGGTGCAAGTATTTGGAGAGGGTATTCACCTTCCTAGACACTTCCAGCCAGAAGGACCTTTGCAAAAAGAAAATGCCTCATGTATGTGCTACTCTTTGGCACCCTGTTCCTTTACCATTCAGTTCCCTCCCCACAGGACTCGACCAGCTCTTCACGTCATTGGAGCAAACACTTATTTCTTATCAACATTCCCCAAGTGGCTGGAAGTGTGTTGTTTGTACTGTTGCTTAACCCTTTAAGAGCTGCTTCCTGCTGTGGTGATACTTAAAAGTAACATGAGAAATTTTAAAGGGCCTGTCCCACTTAGGCGAATTTTTAGACGACTGCCGGTAAGTGTCAGGTCGCCGAAAAACCAGCGACTGGACTCCCCCTACGACAATGTCTACGACAAGCTACAACAACCTACCACCTAGTCGACGTCAAGCTACGGCAAGCTACCGACAACCGGCGACCCGATCGTCGTGAGTTAGACGTCCACCTACGACCGCGCCTACGACCATGCAGGCGACATCCTACGACAACCGTGGTCAAGCTACGACTCTGTCGACGACAACCGAAGGCAATTCAGGTCATTTTCGCCTCCGGTTTTGACGCCGGTACTTGTGGCTGGTTGACGTAGGTTGACGTAGGCAGTCGTCAATGGAATTCACCGAAGTCAGCACCGGCGACAACCTACATCACCTGGCGACAACCTACGACAGCACCTACATCAGGAGACGTCAAGCTACGCTCATTGGCGTCAAACCCACTGTCGCCAAAAAAAATTCAACATTCTGAAAATCCAGCGGCGACCCCAAAGACGCTACGACTCTTTGGGGACGACTCACGGCCACACAGGCGACACCCCGGCGACCGTGTGGTGACAGCCTAGTCGCCTGTAGTCGTCTACAAAATCGCCTAAGTGGGACAGGGGTTTAACTTTCAATGCCTGCTGCTCTTGAAACAAATTAGCTTCACACGAGGGAGCCTGATAGCACTGTTCTTAAATTGGCATTAATGAATGACATGATACTTTTTAAAAGAGCTTCTTGAAGCTGTGGGGGGGGGGGGGGGGGGGGGGGTTGATTTGCTATTTTAATGCCCCCTGAAGATAATGGTGTAAATGTAATTTTAGGCCAATTAGTTGAATTTGAAGGTAAAGCATGCAAAGGTTCTTGTCATCGTAAAATGATAGTACAAGTGGTTGCTTTTATATATAAACTATTTGCACATGGATAACTCATGAACCGGCGGAGGAAATATTGGTTTACATTCAGTTTAATTTGTATGGTATGTTCATTATTATTGGAAAGAGCTACAATTATGTTGAATAGCCACACAAACTACCATAATGAGAGTTGAGTAGATGTTGTTCGTTCAATGAACTAATAGCAGTGACACCTGTTTTCATTCACAAGCCTTAACTGTGGAAAAAGAACAATGTTATTGTATAAAGTATTAGGCAAAACTAAAGTGCCGTTTACCGAAGCTGTATACCAGACGATGGCCACATTGCAGATTTTGTTCTGTGTTTAGTTTTCTCTAGGTTTTAACGAAATAGGCATTTTCTACATGTGCTTCTGGATTTGAATCCCAATGATAGCTTTTATTGTTTTCTCCTCTGTGCTATTTTCCATTCAGAAGCAAATGCCATTGCTTCCATTTAATTTGGATTTGAAGAACCAGCTAATCTAGCTAAAAGAGTACAAATCTTATTGTGGGTTACTTTGTCTTGTTTAAGAGAATGTGGTAAGTAAAGCCACATATTGCTTTCATGTAGTGTATGTATTCAAGATACGATGTATTCAAGAGAGAGTTAGATAGATCTCTTGGGGCTAACGGAATCACAGAGAGTTGTGAATTTGTGGAATTCTCTGCCTCAGAAGGCAGTGGAGGCCAATTCAATGGATACATTCAAAAGAGAGTTAGATGGAGCTCTTAGGGCTAGCGGAATCGAGGGATAGGGGGAGAAAGCAGGAACGGAGTACTGATTTTGGATGATCAGCCATGATCATATTGAATGGTGGTGCTGGCTCGAAGGGCAGAATGGCCTACTCCTGCACCTATTTTCTCTGTTTCTAACATAAAACTGGCTGATGTAACGTGGTTGGGTATGGCACTGCTCTGCATCCATTGCCAATACAGGGGGTAGAAGTCGAGCAGAACAAGGATCAGGAAAAAAACAAACATAACTCTTCATTCTAAAACACCTTTACAACTTCCAGTGAAGTAACTCATCCATTATTGTGCTGCATTTCATAGGGTGTTCAGCTCAACCGGATGCTAATAAGCCACAAATACATGACTTGGGTATAAGAAAATCTCTCCGTTTTGGAAAATTGCTTCTACAAATTACATTAAATCAGGGGTAAAATGTGAAGTATAGCTTTGTTATTTCAGCAAAGAAAACATATCTTTAAAATGAAAATATACTCGGAGTTAAATATTCTAAAAATAAAACGAAAGTTTGGCTAATTTATCAATCAACATGGGTGATATATGGGCAGTTTCAAAGCGTAGAATAATAAACAACCTGGATTTTCTGAAACATGAAACAGGCTTATAATTCTTTAATATTTTCAACAAAAAGAAATACGAGAATTTTTGAGTAAAGTGTAAATCTGTGGTGTGACAATATTTGCACCTCTCCAACTTCCATTGCACTAGTGTCACTTTTAATGCTGCATGGCCAAATTCATTTTGTTCAGCATCTCCTTTCTTTAAAAAAAATCCAAAATAAAATAAAATAAAAATAAAACTGTAGTACCTACGCTTTCTCATGCATATGGGTTTTGCATATGAAGATGATGTTACAGAGGAAGGGCTTGGGGTTTGGCTGATGGATTTTATTTGTCTGATAGAGTTGACCAGGGAAATAGAGCTGCAGCTGGTTACTTCATTAGGTTCTCTCATTGATCGAACTGTGCTGAAGTGGTGCAGCAGGCTCCACGATAACTGCTGGTAATAGAACAAAATGAATTCTTATCACACAGATTGGAAAGGCCATTAACCTCGGCTTCCAGTGCTTTCAGAAGTTATAGACAGGAAGCTGCATGATGACCGGCAAAACTGTTTTCTGCCCAACCGCAGGTCACGTCGGAGGGCACGTGTGAATTTTTACCCTTCGGCTTCTGCATAGATGAAACAATTAAGAGACAGATGTTTAAAATCATCCTGCAATAAAATAAAGAGAAGGAAGAAAATATTGAAATAGAAAGGATTTTATCTTGATTATTTTGAATGCAGCAATAATTGTTTTCCATCAGGGCACTTGCTCTATTTAGATTTTTTTTGGATTTTTTAGATTTAGAGATACAGCGCGGAAACAGGCCCTTCGGCCCACCGGGTCCGCGCCGCCCAGCGATCCTCGCACATTAACACTATCCTACACACACTAGGGACAATTTTTACATATTACCCAGTCAATTAACCTACAAACCTGTACGTCTTTGGAGTACGTCTATTATCAGGACAATGGTATCGGAAATATTTACCAATGGAATATTAAGGTATTATATCGACACTGCGTGCAGTTTTTGGATCATTTGTTCTTCCTTTGCTGCTTGAGTGGTGAAAATAATTTCATCCATTCAAAAATACATCTCCTGTTTCTATGGCATTGGTGGAGGGGCATGTTGCAGTTCTTCGAACGATCTGGCCCATAGATGCAGTGCATGGCAAATTAATATTTGCTATTTCTTGCCATAAATAGTGGATTAACTGGTTAATTAATCATAATTAGCCTTTTTGAGCCAAGCATTAGCTCAGTGAAAAATTCTGAGGGAGAAATAATCTGCAATCATTCAAATTAGACACCTGTGAGGCTGTTTAAAATGCATTCATACAATTCAGTTGGAACACGATGTGTTAGGCTAGTTTCTCTGAGGTGCACATTTTTAAAAAATGGCTGATTAGTGATTGCTGCCTTAATGTTGTGACCTTGAACGAAATTGAAGCACTTAGTGATGGATGTGGTCACTTGTTGTGGCTGGGATAATCGGTTGCTGCACTGTGCAGTGAAGAACGCATACAGAACGGATGTTGATGTGGACCGTACAATATAGTTATATGAAATTCAGTTCACCCAGTGACGGATCGCAGATCAGATCAGTTGTATGCTTTTCTGCCTATCAATATTACAGCTCCTCCCCATAGATCTAGTCGCTCAATCCTGAAAGATATTTAGACCAAATACTGTAAGAGTGGTCCCTCTCCTATAGTTCTTCATTTCATCTCTTTGCAGGATTTTTTTTTTAAATGGAGAAAAACACTCACAACTGTCCTCTCAATTACCATGGTAATTATTATGTAAAGACATTGTGGGATTATATGAATCAAGATGAAATATAAGCGGGAAACAGCAACACATTTGCAAGACAAATGAAGTGTAAAAACTAGATCAACAACCAAATATCACATGATCCATGCATGATTCCTTTTATTAAAGGTCAGAACGTGAAGCCAGACTGATCTAATAACTGATAAGCTCGTGCAGTATATATTTTTTTAAACGCACTTCTTGGTTTATATCAAGTAATAAACCAAATAATTAGTTCATAATGCTTAATATAATATTTATGCTGAATATTTTGTTGAGTGTATTGAATGTATTCACGCAGGATCAGTGTCAAATGTTGTTTGATAAAATTCCTGTGAGGTGCATTGGGGATTTCTTAATTTGTTAAAGGTGCCATATTAATGCAGATTGCTGTCATTGTTAATAACTATGAATTAGCATGATGGTATATTAAATAATATTAAGGATCGGAGAGGATTCATAATAACTATAGGCATTGGCTTGAGAAGGCAAAATCAACAGCAAAACGACAACTGTAATGTTGTATCCTTAATGTTTTAATGTTTTGTGCTTTATTCTTAATTGTTTACTGTATGTTCGTGTTGTTACTTGCGAGCGGAGCACCAAGGCACATTCCTTGTATGTGCACATACTTGGCCAATAAACTTATTCATTCACTCATTCATTCAAAAGCAATAACCAAAACCAAAATGAAACCCCCACAAAATTGAAATGATATACTTCCAAATAATGGGAAATACAGAGGAGGATTTCAGGGTTGCAATTTAATTGAGTAGTTTAAATTATTGTTATAAACTGCTTCAATTTATTCTCATAGTCGATGGCATTGTCTGAACTAAAAAAATAGATCTCGGCCTTGTAATCACCCCCAGCTATCCTCTCTGTCCCGTTAAAAAGACCTGAAGTGAACACATTTGGTTCAGGGAGGGTTTATTCACAAAATGCTGGAGTAACTCAGCAGGTCAGGCAGCATCTCGGGAGAGAAGGAATGGGTGACATTTCGGGTCGAGACCCTTCTTCAGACTGATGTCGGGGGTGGGACAAAGGAAGGATATAGGTGGAGACAGGAAGATAGAGGGAGATCTGGGAAGGAGGAGGGGAAGGGAGGGACAGAGGAGCTATCTGAAGTTGGAGAAGTCGACGTTCATACCACCGGGCTGCAAACTGCCCAGGCGAAATATGAGGTGCTGCTCCTCCAATTTCTGGCGGGCCTCACTATGGCACTGGAGGAGGCCCATGACAGAGAGGTCAGACTGGGAATGGGAGGGGGAGTTAAAGTGCTGGGCCACCGGGAGATCAGTTGCGTTAATGCGGACCGAGCGCAGGTGTTCAGCGAAGCGATCGCCGAGCCTGCGCTTGGTTTCGCCGATATAAATAAGTTGACATCTAGAGCAGCGGATGCAATAGATGAGGTTGGAGGAGGTGCAGGTGAACCTCTGTCTCACCTGGAAAGACTGTTTGGGTCCTTTGATGGAGTTGAGGGGGGAGGTAAAGGGACAGGTGTTGCATCTCGTGCGGTTGCAAGGGAAAGTGCCCGGGGTTGGGGTGGTTTGGGTAGGAAGGGACGAGTGGACCAGGGAGTTACGGAGGGAACGGTCTCTGCGGAACGCAGAGAGGGGAGGGGATGGGAAGATATGGCCAGTGGTGGGGTCCCGTTGTAGGTGACGGACCATGGTTCAGGGAGGGTTTTCAGTCTTTCAGTCTGATGTATAACGCACATTATTAGTATATCTGTAGAAATTCTCAGCAAAATCAATATGAGAGAAGGAATCAACATTGAAGGAATGTGTAAGTTGCTTGAAGCATTAGATTTCTGAAGCAAGTTGAGATGCCTATATACATTAATTAAAGTAAGTCGATGAATGCCTTCAGCCGACATTGCACTGCTCACTGTTTAAACAAGCGTGGGTTAATATGTTTATGTGGAAGAATTTCACACCAAAGCATCTTAAAACCAGTGCAGACCACCACCTCCTAATCTGAAGTTTGCCCCTCACATTTTCAAAGCATAAATTAATAAAGTCAAACTTGTAGAGGTGGGAGGAAGGGAATATCCTGGGTTTTTTGTTGTTGTATGAGTAACCAAAACAACACAAAAAATTTACTCCATAACATGTGTCAGTAGACATGGTTACTGTAGGATCTACTGAGGACTATATTTACATACCTGTTGTGCTGTTGCAAGTAAGAATTTCATTGTTCCATTTCAGGATAAAACATTAAAACAGTCTTGACTCTTGACACCTGATCCCCACTACAACTTACTTCGGGGCGTGGTGGGTGGGCCCACAGCTAGAGTATTATTTAATGTTCTAGTCTCCTCAGCAAATAAAATAGATATACTTGATATAGAAGAAATGCAATGTAGGTGCACCAGGTTGGTTTTCATGATGATTAGTTTGTCATCTGTGTAACAAGTGAGACAGCTAGGTTCCCAGAGTTTAGAAGAATGAGGTGACCTAATCAAGACACGCAAAATATTCAGAGGACTTCACAAGCTGGATGCCGGGACTATTTTATCTCTGTCTAGGATAATTGGGTCTGTGGGTTAGACTCTCAAAAATAGAGGGTAGTCCATTTGGGGTTGAGATGAAGAGAAATTACCTTACTGAGAAGCTGCAGAATCTTTGGAATTCTCTACTCTAGGGGGTTGTGGAAGTCCAGTCATTCAATGCATTCAAATCTGAGATCAATACATTGTAAGATATGGAAAGGAAAACAATTGATCCCTAATATAAGAGGTTAATGAGTGCTTCCTGTGGTATGCAGCATAAATGGGTGATTAATCAAATGTGTACTGATTGAGGCAAACTGCTGGAAGAGGAAATACGAAAGAGGAGACTGAGTTTTCTCAGTCAGAGAGTCATGCAATGTGGAAATAGGCCCTTCGGCCTAACTTGCCCACACCGACCAACATGTCGCATCTACATTAGTCCCACCTCCCTGCATTTGGCCCATCTATATACTAAAACTCTCATTTGTTTGTTTGTTTGTTTGTTCCTGAACTGCAGACAAAATGGTACGATAGCGTGACAATTTTAGGCCCACCTTACTCACCATTGTCCCTTTGGTGCTAATGGAAGAAGTTTCATTGAAATCCGTGTTATATTTTAAAAGTTATTCACATTTTAAAGTTTAAATCTATCTCCTAGGGAGGGGTTGGATTAGGGAGGGTGGGGAGGAGGGAGAATAAGGGGGGTTGAGGGAGGGGGAGGGGAGAGGGGGAGGGTGGGGGGGGTATGGATGGGAGGGGGAGGGGTGGGAGGAGGAGAAGAGAGGGTGCTGCACCAATGCAAGAAAGTTTTGGGCCCAAAAGGTCCACTTGGTCTAGTATCCCTCTCAACCTGTCCTATCCTGGCACTGTTCCAACCAGTTTCAAGCACGCGGTGGTCCAGCCCCTACTGAAAAAACCTAACCTAGACCCCACCTTGCCTAGCAACTACAGACCCATTTCCAAACTGCCATTCCTGTCAAAAGTCCTTGAAAAGGCAATCCTTAACCAATTAGTGCCCTACCTGCACCAAAACACCATCCTGGAAAGTTTCCAGTCAGGTTTCAGAGCCCACCACAGCACAGAGTCTGCCTTGTTGAAGGTACACAACGACCTGCTTCTCGCCATCGACACCGGCGACTGTGCAATCCTGCTCCTTCTCGACCTCAGCGCAGCATTCGATACAGTGGACCACACCATCCTTATTGACCGTCTCCGGTACGCGGTTGGCATTGATGGCACTGCCCTGAGCTGGTTCGCTTCGTACCTCAAAGATAGGAGTTTCGCCATCAACATAGGCAGTTATTCCTCTGCTCCAGCTAGCCTCTCCTGCGGAGTTCCACAAGGCTCCATCCTAGGCCCCATTCTCTTCTCTCTATACATGCTCCCCCTTGGCCAAATCATTCAAAGGCACGGCATTTCTTTCCACTGCTATGCCGATGACACTCAGCTTTACCTCCCCCTGAAACCCAACAACCAGTCAAATTTAAACAGCCTCTCATACTGCCTTGAGGACATAAAATGTTGGATGGCACAGAACTTCCTCCAATTAAATGAGAGCAAGTCTGAGGTCATCCTATTCGGCCCCCCCGACTCCATCAAATTGATAACAGGCAGTCTTGGAAGCCTATCCTGCCTAGTCAAACCGCATGTCAAAAACCTCGGCATGATATTTGACTCTGCATTAAAATTTGATAAGCAAGTCAACGCTGTGGTAAAAGCCAGCTTCTTCCAACTTTGAACCATAGCTAAAATCAAACCTTTCCTCAAATTCGACGACACAGAAAAAATCATTCACGCTTTCATTTCCTCCCGCCTAGACTACTGCAACTCCCTATACACTGGGATCAGCCAATCTTCCCTGTCCCGCCTGCAACTGGTCCAAAACGCCGCAGCGAGACTCCTGACGGGTACCCGTAAAAGGGACCACATCACCCCGATTCTGGCCTCTCTCCACTGGCTCCCTGTACGGTACAGAATCAACTTCAAGCTCCTCCTATTCACGTATAAAGCCCTAAATGGACACTCCCCCCCCTACATCAAAAATCTTCTAACCCCCCTCTCTAACTCCAGGTCCCTCAGATCGGCCGACTTGGGGCTATTCACTATCCCGCGGTCTAGGCTTAAACTCAGGGGTGACCGCGCTTTTGCGGTTGCAGCTCCTAGACTGTGGAACAGCATCCCTCTCCCGATCAGAACTGCCCCCTCCATCGACTCCTTTAAGTCCAGGCTCAAAACATATTTCTACTCCCTAGCGTTTGAGGCTCATTGAGGAGGCGCTGTGAACTGTTTGCGTGCTACTGTATGTTTTCATTTTTTTTTTCTATTGGAACCTAATCAAATGTACAGCACTTTGGTCAACGTGGGTTGTTTTTAAATGTGCTATACAAATAAAATTGACTTGACTTGACTTGACTATCCATGTACCTGTCCAAATGTTTCTTACACAATAGACAATAGACAATAGACAATAGACAATAGGGGCAGGAGTAGGCCATTCGGCCCTTTGAGCCAGCACCGCCATTCAATGTGATCAGGGCTGATCATTCTCAATCAGTAACCCGTTCCTGCCTTCTCCCCATACCCCCTGACTCCGCTATCCTTAAGAGCTCTATCTAGCTCTCTCTTGAATGCCTGAAACATTGAAACATTGAAAATCTCTTGAAACATTGTGGTACTACCTGCCTCAACTATCTTCTATGGCAACTTCCACTGCCCTTCTTGTGAAAAAGGTATCCCTCAAGTTCCTATTAATTTTTTCTCCCCTCACCTTAAACCTATGTCCTCTGGTTCTCGATTCCCCTAGTCTGGACAAGAGACTCGGTGTATTTACCCGATCTATTCCTCTCATGATTTTGTACACCTCTATAAGATTGTCCCTCATACTCCTATGCTCCAAGGAATAGAGTCCTAGCCTGGTCAACCCTTGCTTATCGCACAGGCCCTTGAGTCCTGGCAACATCCGTGTAAATCTTCTCTGCACCCTTTCCAGCTTTCTCAGCAGGACACTTTTTCAAACCAGGCTGTTTGGGAAGTATTTTGTCTATCTGAGAGTTTCATATCGGTCATTGTCTCCTCCATTATGTCTCTTCCCACTGCCGATGCAATGGTCTTCTGCAGGCAGTCCCAGCCAGAGGACTTTGAGACCCCTCTCCTACTTTGCTACCAATAACTTTATTACAAAATTCGAAAGCCAGAGAGGCCCATTAGTCCTGTGCAACAAGGTTTTTGCACTTCCTCAAATCCGATGTGATTGGGAAACAATTTTAAGGTGAGGGGGAAAAGATTTAATAGGAATCTGAGGGGTAACTTTTTCACACAAAGGGATGTATGGAACAAGCTGCCAGAGGAGGTAGTCGAGGTAAGGACTGTCCCAACATTTAAGAAGTAGTTGGACAGGTACATGGATAGGACAGGTTTGGAGGGATATGGACCAAATCCAGGTAGGTGGGACTAGTGTAGCTGGGACATGTTGGCCAGTGTGGGCAAGTTGGGTGGAAGGGCCTGTTTCCACGCTGTTTCACTCTATGACTCTATGAGTCTATGAGTCTATGAGTCACCGCTCCCCTCCCCCAAGGTGTCCCCCAAGGCTCAGTCCTTGGCCCCCTCCTCTTCATCCTCTACCTGTTCCCCCTTGGTCAATTAATCCGCCGTCATGGTCTCAACTTCCACTGCTTCGCCGATGATATCCAGCTCCTCATCTCCACCAAGTCAATCTCCTCCACCACACACTCTACACTGACAAACTGCATTACTGAAATAAAATCTTGGCTTCAATCAAACTTCCTCAAACTCAATTGCAACAAATCTGAAATCATCATCATTGGTCCAAAAATGCTCACCAAATCCACCCAAAACTTCATCCTCAACATTGATGGTCTCCCAGTATCCACCTCACCTCACATCCGGAATCTTGGAATCATCCTTGATCAAACCCTCTCCTTCGACAAACACATCAAACACATCACAAAGACAGCCTTCTTCCACCTCAAAAACATTGCCCGTCTCCGTCCATCCCTCTCCTCCACAGCTGCAGAAACCCTCATCCACGCCTTCATCACCTCCCGTCTGGACTACTGCAACAGCCTCCTCTATGGCGCACCCTCAAAAATCATCAATAAACTTCAATACATTCAAAACTCTGCTGCCCGTCTACTCACACACACCTCGATCCGTGACCATATCACCCCCGTCCTTTATAAACTCCACTGGCTCCCCATCCCCCAGAGAATCCAGTACAAAATCCTCCTCATAACCTACAAAGCCCTCCATAACCTGGCCCCATCCTACCTGACCGACCTCCTCCACAGGCACACTCCCACCTGCACCCTCCGCTCTGCCGCTGCCAATCTCCTATCCCCCCACGTCCGGACTAAACTCAGATCCTGGGGGGACAGGGCTTTCTCCATCGCTGCTCCCACCCTATGGAACTCACTACCCCAAACCGTTAGAGACTCCCCCACACTCACCACATTCAAAACATCGCTGAAGTCTCACCTGTTCAGTACTGCCTTCAACCACTGAAGGTCACCTCACCTTCTGTCTCCTTTCTCTGTTCATTTATTTATTTACTTATTTATCTATTTATTAATTTCCCTATGTTCTCAAAATCTCTGTAAAGCGTCTTTGAGTACATGAAAAGCGCTATATAAATAAAATGTATTATTATTATTATTATTATGAGTTGGCACACGCTGTAGCATTGGTGGCATGAGATGAGTTTAAATTCAGCAGTCTGTCTTTAATTGGTACTAATCCACAATATTGGATTATGAACAGCACAGGCAGCATGAGCTGTGTGCAGCAAGGATGTAAATAAGCAGCTAACATGAAGTTGGAGCAATAGTGCAGTACAATGCACAGGTGTGATTTAAACATGCATTGCAAACCCAAGGTCCATTTTCGACGCCTCTCCAAATTTAGCCCATCTGTTTCTAGACACCATTTGCTGCAAACTGCACATCTAGGAGAAAAAATATACAAATTTATTTGATATTTTCTTATTCCTTGAGTTCCACTGAAGGATCTGCTGAAGTTAATAGTATCACTCTTGTTTCTTAGCCATTAAGATATATATACATTTGCAGCAACTGATTTTGTTTTTCTAATGCACAATTTTATTAACAGTACAGCACACGCGTTATGGATATTTCAGTAAAGAGAATCCGAGATATCCTGGGACAACTCTCACTTTTCTTACTTTCTATGTTTCTATAGGCACTGGTTACTGATTGGAGATGATCAGCCATGATCACAATGCTGGCTCGAAGGGCCAAATGGCCTCCTCCTGTACCTATTTTCTATGTTTCTATTAATCATAATATCATAGATTAGCCTGCTCCAGTATAAAATCCCAAATTAGTAAGGCTGTTAGGCTATCAAAGTATAGAATCATAGAGCATAAATAGAACCTTTGAGTTTACACCAGCCACTGTCTACCCATTGGCAAAAATCTCATTTTATACTCACCATAGTCCCATCAACTCTCTCCAGATTCTCCCACTCACCCACACCGTAGGGGCAACAAACGATGGGTAATTAACCTACCAACTTGCATGGCTTTGGGATGTGGGTGGAAACTGGAGCACTGGGAGTAGATCCAAAGATGAAGAAGGGACCAACAATATCTAAGGGCACTTTGTAAATGTGTCTGCGCCTCGTGGCGACTCTTTTGTGCCTGTGTATGCTAAAACAAAGACTTTTACTGTTCCTTCACGTGTGGCAATAAAGTATCTGTCTATAAGAAAATAACTGCAGATGCTGGTACAAATCGATTTATTCACAAAATGCTGGAGTAACTCAGCAGGTCAGGCAGCATCTCGGGAGAGAAGGAATGGGTGACGTTTCGGGTCGAGACCCTTCTTCAGACTGATGTCGGGGGTGGGACAAAGGAAGGATATAGGTGGAGGCAGGAAGATAGAGGGAGATCTGGGAAGGAGGAGGGGAAGGGAGGGACAGAGGAGCTATCTGAAGTTGGAGAAGTCGACGTTCATACCACTGGGCTGCAAACTGCCCAGGCGAAATATGAGGTGCTGCTCTTCCAATTTCCGGTGGGCCTCACTATGGCACTGGAGGAGGCCCATGACAGAGAAATCAGACTGGGAATGGGAGGAGGAGTTAAAGTGCTGGGCCACCGGGAGATCAGTTTTGTTAATGCAGACCGAGCGCAGGTGTTCAGCGAAGCGATCGCCGAGCCTGCGCTTGGTTTCGCCGATGTAAATAAGTTGACATCTAGAGCAGCGGATGCAATAGATGAGGTTGGAGGAGGTGCAGGTGAACCTCTGTCTCACCTGGAAAGACTGTCTGTCTATCTGTCTATCTACGTGTTCACAGGGAGAACGTGCAAACACCACCCAGGCAGCACCAGAGGTTAGGAATGAATCTGGGGTTTGAATCAGTGAGGCAAGCAGCTCATCTAGCAGTTCCACTGTGCTGTCAACTATGACTCTAAAGTTATGGTCTTGCACGGAGCCACCATCCCGTTTTAGAAGGATGAGAGGGGATCTTATCGAAACATATAAGATTATTAAGGGGTTGGACACGTTAGAGGCAGGAAACATGTTCCCAATGTTGGGGGAGTCCAGAACCAGGGGCCACAGTTTAAGAATAAGGGGTAGGCCATTTAGAACGGAGATGAGGAAAAACCTTTTCAGTCAGAGAGTTGTAAATCTGTGGAATTCTCTGCCTCAGAAGGCAGTGGAGGCCAATTCTCTGAATGCATTCAAGAGAGAGCTGGATAGAGCTCTTAAGGATAGTGGAGTCAGGGGGTATGGGGAGAAGGCAGAAACGGGGTACTGATTGAGAATGATCGGCCATGATCACATTGAATGGTAGTGCTGGCTCGAAGGGCCGAATGGCCTACTCCTGCACCTATTGTCTATTGTCTATTGTCATCCCAAATTATTGTTTATGCCTCTGCTGTGAAAATCTGATGGTAATACAAATGCAGTATCATGCTAAAGTCACGAGTAATCTCTCCGAAGTGACTGCACTGATATAATGCTGACTGGTTTAGCTATTGAATCTTGTGACCTCTGCAATTGAGACCACCAAAGGCAAATGAGCAAAGTAAATCAAGACGCAGCAAAATTGCAAAGTATATATCCAATATGTGGAAGGAGCTTCCAGAGGAGATATTTGAAGCAGGTACTATAACAGCAGTTGGAGGATACTCAGACAGGTACATGGATAGGAAAGGATAGAAGACGGATATTTGCCAAATGTGGGAAAACTAGCTGAGATGGAGCATCGTGGTCAACATGGACGAGTTGGGCTAAAGACTCTACATCCATGCTGTATGTCTCTATAACTTTATCTTATTCGTTTTTGTGTACTTGTTTATATCAATGTGTATATTTGTTCCCCACCATCTCCCCCCCTCCCCCCCAAATTGACACACTACCATAACCACCCAGTTACTTTTGATCGGGGAAGTGAAGAATTTTGAAGTATGTATCATAAATATTCCATGATAATGCCAGTGATATTTCTTTTGAAAATAAATGTGCAGATTTTGGGGATCTAGGGCTTATTGACTTAAGAAACCTTGTCCCGTTGTCCAAATTTTTGTACAAAGATTGAACATTTAAAACGTTATGTGAAGAACTCATGCTTGCATTATTATCATTTGTTTGTTCACTGTTGCAACCCACCCTTGCAATTGCCGTGAATCTCAGCTGATTTTTCTTAAACAAACAGATAAATCCAATGTATTTTGGGTGTGGCCGCATCTAACACATTCATTGGAGTAACTGCACTGAAAGAATGACGAATGTCAATGATGCGAAAACTTCCAAATATTATTCATTCCCAGGTTCCTCTGAGACCAAAGCTAGCTTTTGACTTTGTGGGAAGTTGTGAAATGGGTGATGGTGAATCTGCAGCCTTTGTATGGCTTCTGATTTTAGTTTCTTTGAAATTTGGTGGTAAGATAGAACAACCAATTTAGTATTCTCTGCCTAATAATATTGCAGTAGATCAAAGTCCGAAGTCATCCTCGTCCAATTCTGTGTAGAAGATTCAGTAATTCTGAATGCAAAGATTCAAGACTTGTTTTGGTTCCTTTGAAAAGCTGTGTCATGATCTCTGATCTATGGATCTACCATGATAGTAAGTAACTGCAGTATTGAAAATCATTAGTGGATTTTGTTGTCAGGTGTAATTTGTGGAGTCCGTCCTTTAAATTATCCTCGATAAGAAGCAGTCACATACAGTGGGCTTCATCTATTCTTTGAAGACCCAACATTGCCTGTGTGTTTGTTACAAATCCAAGTTTCATGGATTAATTATAGAATATTCATGAACTTCATCATAATTCAGGCATTTCACAGTTCCCAAAAATAACATGAAGGTGTATACTAGGAATAACATTCACTTGGAAGTTGTAACTTTTACCATTGGCTTTCGACCTTATGCCCTCGACATTAACACTGAGTTTGCCTTCAGAGGCAGAAAACTGTGGCTTTAATAGTTTGAGGTGTAGCATCAAGCATCATTTGGAAAATTAAGAATAAAAAATGAAGCCAGTGATCTTAGAAGCATGGAAACATTAAAAAATAGGTGCAGGAATAGGCCATTCGGCCCTTCGAGCCAGCACCGCCATTCAATATGATCATGGCTGATCATCTAAAATCAGTACCTGGTTCCTGCTTTTTCCCCATATCCCTTAATTCCTTTAGCCCTAAGAGCTAAATCTAACCCTTCCCCTCTGAAGGTGGAATAAATACGATCTTCAGGATTTTGCATTAAAACATTTATTTATTTGTTACTTGCATAAAGATAATCATTTCCATGATCTTACCACATAACAATGTTGTAATGTTATAATTCATTTTGCATGATGTGGTTGTAAGAGGGAAGACCAGCATTTATTTATAACCCTTGAGAAGGGGGCATTGAGTCTCCTCCTCAAACAGCTATAGTCATTCAACTGAAGGTGTTGCCAGAGTGGCGTTAGGTAGACAATACTAGGATGTTGGCACCTGTAATATATGACGTGAGGGGAATCAAGCGGTGGTGGTGTACCCAGATGCCTGGAGCCTTTGTCCTATTTAGTGGTAGGAGTCCCTGCGGGTTTGGGAAATGCAGAAACAAGGAACTGCAGATGCTGGTTTACACAAAAGGACACAAGTGCTGGAGTAACTCAGTGAGTCAAGCATCTTCTCTGGAGAAGATGGATAGGGGGCGCTTCAGTCTGATTCCGACTACTTCAAACTGCATCAGTCTAAATGTGTAGGAAGGAACTGCAGATGCTGGTTTAAACCGAAGATAGACACAAAAAAAGTCACCCATTCCTTCTCTCCAGAGATGCTGCCTGTCCCGCTGAGTTACTCCAGCTTTTTGTGTCTATCTTCTGCATCAGTCTAAAGTCGGGTCCCTACCCAAAACATCACCTATTCATGTTCTCCAGAGATGCTGCTTGACCCACTGAGTTACTCCAGCACTTTGTGTCCATCGATTTGGGACATGTTGTTGGGTAAAACCAGCCAAGTCACTGCAGTGCATTTTCTAAATGTCAGAATAGTGGTTGTGTTCTACTCTTTGTCCTGTTATTCATCTTTGACAACAAAAAACAAAAATACTGTGTTTAAAAGGATGTTGTGCTGTGGAAGGTCCTTAAAGCTACAAAGGGAACAAGAATATTCATTCACAAAATGCTGGAGTAACTCAGCAGGTCAGGCAGCATCTCGGGAGAGAAGGAATGGGAATTCCCACTCCTTCTCTCCCGAGACGCTGCCTGACCTACTGAGTTACTCCAGCATTTTGTGAATACCCATTCCTTCTCTCCCGAGATGCTGCCTGACCTGCTGAGTTACTCCAGCATTTTGTGAATACCCATTCCTTCTCTCCCGAGATGCTGCCTGACCTGCTGAGTTACTCCAGCATTTTGTGAATACCCATTCCTTTTCTCCCGAGATGCTGCATGACCTGCTGAGTTACTCCAGCATTTTGTGAATAAATACCTTCGATTTGTACCAGCATCTGCAGTTATCTTCTTATATTAAGAATATTCATTCAATGGGTCAGAATACAGTGCTGTTTTCATATGAAGATGACATTTGAACTTGATTCTCCTGAGGGAGCTTTTGATCGGTATCTGGTGGAAAGAGGAAGACTCCTGATCGTGACCGAGGGTAGAACCATTTGCTGTTTTCCAGTGTTCTGTCTATTACGGGGAGGAGTAACGTGAGGGCAGTGGGACAACCACCGGCCTCTTGAAATGAATCTCCCATCGATCGATCACACTGAGCGGCGATTGGATTGAGGGTATATGAGGGTGCAGGTGCCGAGTTAAATGTTTAGAAGGAGAGGAAAATCTTTCAAGTCTTTATAATTAAACGCGTGGACTTTGTAAATTCTCCAGAAATGCTGAGTGTCTATCTTTGTAAATTAATTGAGGTTTCTCTCCAATATAATGCGCAGAAAAATAGTTCAACGATATTGAATCAGTTAGAATTGGATTTTCGCAATTAACTAATTAGAACTCAATTGTTGAAATTGTTCACATTGCTAAACTTAATTAGACAGATGTTAATGTTAGTTTGATATTTACTATTGTGGTTCCAACAGGCATAATCAGAATATGTTTTATTCTACTGGCATAATCAGAATATGTTTTATTCTACTGGCATAATCAGAATGTTTTATTCCACTGGCATAATCAGAATATGTTTTGTTCTACTGGCATAATCAGAATGTGTTTTGGGGCCTTTTTTTGTCATCAAAATTCCTCAAATCACATTTTCCTGTGCATTTTATTTTGAGAATAATATCAGTTTTCCTAATGAAATTTAAAAAAAAAATTAAATAACTGTTACAGCAAAAGTTTACGATGATGGGCACATTTGTGAGAATGTGATTACTGTTTTAAACAAAAAAGGACAACTAATGATATCATTAAACTTGCTTTGGAGATCGCCTAACGTAGCTTTGTTAAGTAACTTCAATCGTAATTAAGAGAATCGAAAGCTTCAATATTCAACATGGCAGTGTGTGTATGTTTTTCCCATGCATGTAATAAACTCTATGCTGTCACATAGAAAACAAAGAGTTGGAATAAATGGGTTGTTTTCTGGCTGGAGGGATGTAACTAGTGGAATACCCCAGGGATCTTTTCTTGGCCCGCAATTGTTTTCCATTTACATTAATGACCTGGAGAAAGGACGAAATGCTAGGTTTCCAAGTTTGCTGCTGATACGAAAATAAGTGGAAGGGCATGTTATGATGAGGATATTGTAATTCTGCAGCAGGATATAAATGGAGTGAGTAATTGAGCAAACACATGTCAAATGGAGTTTAATGTGGGGAAGTGCCATGTCATGAAGAGGAATGTACAGGGATTAAAAAGGTGGATTATTATCTAAATGGAGAGAGAGAGGCTGTAAATGAGTGAATTTCAGAGGGTCTCCATGTTCTAGGGCATCAATCACAAAGTTAGCAGGCAGGTTCAACAAGCAGTTTATTGCAAAAGGATTAGAGTTTAAGAACGGGGTGGCGTATTGGTAGACGGTATTGGTGAGGTCAAACCTGGATTACTGTGCAATGTTTTGGTTCCCTTACCTAAAAAGTGGATATGGTAATGTTGGAGGCAGTCCAAAGGAGTTTCCCCAAGGTAATTGCTGGGATGAGTGGGTTGGCCGATCAAGAGAATCCTCACAGTTTGAGTCTGTATTCTTTGGAGTTTAGAAGAATGAAGGATGACCTTACTCAAACATATATGATCCTGAAGAAACTTAACAGGGGAGATGTTGAGATGTTCTCACTAGTGGGAGAGTCATGACCTAAGAGTCATGGCTACAAATAAAGGTTCCAGTCACATGAGATGGAGATGCAGAGAAATTTCTTCTCAGAGGCTTGCGAATCCCTGGAATTCTCTGTCCCCAAGGAAGGAGGAGGCCAGATTATTAGATGTATTTAAGATGGAGGTAGTTAAGTATTTGAAAGATCGAGGAATGAGGGTCATGATGAGGAGAGGGTAAGGCCAGCATTGATCAGCCATGATTCCATTGAATGGAGGGTCAGGTATGAGGAGCCTGGAGGCAAATTCTTGTTCCTATTATTGCCTTGGGTTGTTGCATTAAAAACTACTCTCAGCTCTTTTTAGACAAACTTTCTAAAGAGAACCTTATTAGGCATATAAGTTGCCATGGCCTTAAACCATTAATTTGATACATTTCAGTCTTTTCCTTGCAGTAAAGGAAATATTACTTGACTACCATTATTTTTCATTTCTGCAGCACATAACCTTACATTAAGTAGTCAACACAATGACAAAAATCAAGGTTTATTTTTAGATGTCAAAACTGCACACTTCATTACCAAAAGATAGACACAAAATGCTGGAGTAACTCAGCAGGACAGGCAGCATCTCTGGAGAATGGATAACATTTGGGTCAAGACCCTTCTTCAGACTGAGATTCAGGGGAGAGGGAGAAATTGGGATATGGAAGGGTAAGGTGTAAAAACAAGAGATCAAAGGGGACGATGCTCAAGGAAAATGTAGCATGGATCATTGTTTGCTGAGGGGAAGGTGACAACGAGGCATACAATCAGTGAAATTTAATCAGGAGTATAGTGAAACTAGGCGGAGAACTAGGATGGGGGATGGGGAACGATAAGGTTAGAGGCTGTGGAGGGCAGACAGCTGGAAGTGATAAAATCAGAAATTGTCTGAGAGATTATGGCCTGGTGCTCATCTGTGGGGTCATGGTCTTGACCCGAAACGTCACCCATTCCTTCTCTCCAGAGATGCTGCCTGTCCCGCTGAGTTACTTCAGCATTTTATGTCTATCTTTGGTGTAAACCAGCATCTGCAGTTCCTTCCTACACACTTCATTACCAATCCAGACGAGATATTTCTTTTCCTGATTATAAAAATATTTCACGAGCAGGATTTTAACATTTTGATACACATGGAGTTGAATGAATAAATAACTGAACAATGGGTTGAGGGTTCAGAATACGTCTGCTTTTCTGTAAACAGCTTTTAGTTTCTGCTGCTCCTTCACAAATGTTTTTCCTTTAGTGCATTTGAGTTAAAGGAGGGCTGAAAGGGCAGAAGTGTGTATCTGGTGGACGGTTTGCCTCAGACGTTTTATTTGTGGCACGCAGGAACCTTCTAAAGTTATAGCCTCAGCACTGCTGTTTGCTATTAAGTTGATGGGGAGTCGATCCCACAGTTGCTCTGTGCTGTTGATACAAAGTCTTTGTTCACGTTAAGATTAGTCAAACTGTTGTGAGGGTCAGGCCAGGGTCAGACTCCATGATGATGTATAGGAGAATATGTCTGGGAATTTCTCTCGCTCTTAAAACACATACCAGAAAGGCAGAAGAAGGCTGAGCAAACTGACTGATGAGACCCAGATGATAGTCACTCTTACTGGGTTTATAATTTGCCTTTTAACACACCATGTTTTATTAATGTGTGGCGTGATAGCCTTGAAAATTTCATGTCCCCCGAAGGTAGGGACACTTCGTGACACTTCATTTCCTCGCCCACGGGAAATGGGTCAGTAAATCCAGTGAAAGAACAATGTGTAAATTCCCGAGGATGCGAAAGGAAGGTCTCTTTGCAAGCTTGCTTAGGCTCCAGGCCCCGGCGCTGGACGTGAGCAGTGTGTATGCACTCGGTATTAAACAGCCCTATCAGGTATGATCAGAGAGACTCAGCATTCCAAACTGTGATCCCCTACCACCTTTACAGATATATCCCTGTCCACCTACTGTGACCAGCGAGCTTGCAGAATCTTCCCTTTGATTAACAATCAGGATTGGTATAATCTAGCGATGCTACCATAGAGGCAAATAGGAGGATGCACATGCGGTCTAATAGAGTTTGGAAACCAATTCTAATCACTCTGAACCGGGTTAATCTGTGCACATCGAGGTACAAATCAATTTAGATCAATCTGTTTTTAACATACCCTTGAGATGGATTAAAAGAGATCAGTTTAAAATTATCCCATTTCTTGGCTTTGTGTGAAGGCAAAACCTACTTGAATCATTTCTAATATGTACAGCAAATAAACCGAAGTGATTTCAGATTGCTAAAGGAAAATTAAACAATCTGTGCTTGTGTGTAAAAGCAAGCATTGCATTTTATATCCGTGTAGAATATTTTTAATCCGTTGATTGAGCACAGCACTCAACTTTATTATTTCTGCATTTCAGAATTTTGGAATGCTGTCACCCAAAAGTCATCTTAATGCTAAACTAGCAATTTTTGCAACCATCTGCTGCATATAATAGGGAATATTTCATCCTCCTGTCAGAACACTATCAATAAAACATAGCATTCAGACTGTGCTCATTTTCCCCTCTTCAATCACTGTAGCATTTGCAATGAAAATGTTATATTATATTTATTCCTGAGTTGATGCATTGTGCTTAAATGCAAAATGATACAGTGATATGGAACTTAAGGGGTTAACTTGTCTTAGTCAGTTAACAAAGGCATTGCTTATCAAACAAGGACTGGGGGACTATATGTCAGTGTGCTCGGGACCTGTTCGGCTCCTCAGGGTCAATTCTTATGGTTATTAAGATTTTATGAATCTGATGAGTGCAGTCTTTTGCTGTGATCGACAGGCCACAGCGCCATTTTCTTTCCATCTCCCAATTTGTTTAATTCCTACCGGGACCTGCAAATATGATTTTTATTTTGCAACCCGATGAACACAGCATGCAGTGCTGTGGGAGTTGCAGGCCTGGTTATCTGGCATTACTCAGACTGCTAAAAATTCATTAAAATGTGACATCAACACAGTGAGAGACAAATGATCACAGGATGAAAAGGAACAGTGGACATTTCATGGATTAGTGCTGCATAACCTTAGCTGTGCAGCTAACTGCATAAACTGATTAATCCAGCACCATTACAGCTTGGAAGAACACATAACTATTTAAATTGGTGTTGGCGTTTGTATTTATAGATTTGAATATAGAAATGAATGGAAGTATGCAATGCAATCGTTCTTTAGCAAACATTTTAAAAGGGTGTCAATGGTGCGGCGTTTGAAGGAATATTACATTATATCTAAAAGGCTGCCCCCTATAGGTACTCTGAAATTAATCATACATTCTCACATCGATATTACCTGAGAGCTAAAAGGTTTCAATTTTAAATTTTGGCATTCTGTAAATATTGGGCTTGGCCATGTTCAATTATGCAAGATCAATAAAATACTGTGAACAATTAAACTATCAATTCTCTATTGTTATTTATCTGACCACATGTGTTCAATAATCATTTGAATGACTGTTATGCAAAAACATCTAAAGCTCGACATTAATACGATTTTGCGTCCAGGCATGCAATTAAATACATTATTGCAGATTTACAAGTGGCGAGTGGTATTTAGAAAATAGTTCATCTTCCAATGCAAAGTGGAAGCATTGAAATCAATACTGGAGCATATTTTGCTTTTTTTTTAAACTCTCTGTGAAGTACAAGGTGCAGAATACAGTAATCATTCCCCCTAAACAAATCCTGAACTGTTTTTAATCTGTTGTCCTAACCTCCATTATAATTTTAATTACAGACGAGCAAAGTGAAGACTCTGAAGGTCCTAGTAAAACCATTGTTGCAGCTGCTGCTACTGATAACAAGGACACCAGTGAAAAAGACAACAATGAAAACAAGAAGTCTGACAAAGACTCTGGTAATACTTGTAGATTTTGTCATTTTTCCATATTAAATTTTCTTTTGATCTTAAAATTAAGTGCCCAGTTCCCCTCCCCCTGTCTCGATCGTATTCATCACATGTGTGTTTTACATGTGATTTCTATCAGTAGCCCCATGCTGACCTATTTTTAATCATAACCATCTGACAGGATAGATGAGGATAAGTTGGAGAATATTACAGAATGGCCAGTAAGATTATTTTTTAATCAAATAAGTTTGCGTGCTTGTAATTTTAAGCGCCTTTCATTAATCTTTGCTGTACTTGTGATTCCTCTGATGACATATTAATTTTGTTTAAGCCCAGGATTAGATACCAATCATGTATTTTTTCCATTATGCCAAGGCATATCAGTATCTTTGACCAGAGGCCTTTAAGTCTTTTTTTCTTCAGTCATTTTCCTCAGTAATACAAAGCAGCCTCTCTACCTGTACAATAAATTCTGCATTAATACATTTTGCAGTAATTGTCTGGCTTTAATGGCATCTTGCATTAAACCGGCATCTGGTATAAATACCGCAGAGTCTTTTCCATATTTTCCTTGGCAGATAATGTTGGGTGCATGATTTCCCGTTGTTGTTTCTTTGGTTTTTTTTAAAACATTTTGTATCAAAGACGAAACCACAGTCATATTAATATTATGCTGGCACTCCTTGCAGCACGCTAGGCATAGTCACACAATGTCATATGTAGTGAGGCAGGGCACTGACAGGTTAAAGGCTGTTGGTTTGAAGTGTATATTTCTTTTCATACACAGAAGCAAGGACTCTAAAAATGAATCTGTGAAAATAAATGTCCTTTCAAAAAGAAAGCACTGCGCTTTTTATGAAGATTACTGGAGTATTTTAGCAAGCATATTACAGCCGGCATGCTTATTTGCACCACTGCAGAGGCTCAAATCTAGGCCAGATTGACTGTGCATCAGAAAAATAGATTTTCACTTCCCATAATAGCAAAATCACTCTAGATAATGCAATACGAGCTCCAGGAAAATAAAGTCCAGTTAATAGTTAAACCTTGTCATTTTTTGTCAGTATTAGAATTCTTGTGTCACCCCATTGTGGCATACATTAGTTTATCTCAATAATTGGTACGTAGGTATAATCAGGATGCAGAATTTAAGACCCTAAGTACAAGCTTTTACTGGACTGAAAATACATCTGGTGAAGCAGAACTCGCCCATATCTCATTTATATTGTCATTTTAATCTAGTGTCACTTTAGATTAATTATAATCAAAATGACATTTTCTATGCAAATGTATTAATCTGGATAAACTCCATATTAGTTTTTCACTGCATAAATGTAATGTGTCTCTGACATAGTAAAAGAAATAGTTTTAATAATACAGTAAACACAAGTTAGATGGAAATCAACCTTCATTATTTCAAGTAATGGACGTATCTTCATTTATAAGGAAGTTTTCCTTTTTCACAATTACTAATTTATTTTTATTATTTTAATATAATATAGGAATTCGCTAAGCAATGAAAACATAATTCCTGATAGGTGCATTGAAATAAAATAAATCATCAAGTCTCATAATTTACAATTTGATTTTTAAAGCTTTTTCTTTTAGTTAATCGGAATATTGCTGCAAAATGTATTGTTATTCAACCATAGGCATATTAGTGCAAAGTTTGAGCTTAGGGCTTGATGCATGACTTAGTTTGACATTTAAATGTTGCCATTTGAACTACGGGTCAGTAATGGTTAACCTAATTTTCCATCTCTGTATTTCACGTCAATGACAAGAGATGTAAAGTGTAATGGGAAAGCACGATTTCTGCTATTGTTTTTAAAATTTTAACTCTAGCCATTTCCAATGTTTGAAGCCGATTAACAGTTAAGGCTGAACTGCACATATAGAACAAAAATAATATTGAGCTAAGTTTTTAATTTTAGAAATTGTACTACTTAATCCTGCAGATTAAGAATTGTCCTCCGAATCAGAAAATCTGTGGAATTTACATTCGTCGGTAGAAAAATACAGATTGTTATTGTTACAGCCATCCAGTCATATTGTTGACTACACAAGAATCAATTTCTATTTTTGAATCTCAAAAATGTAGTTACAAATATGAAATGTGTGGCCTGTCAATTTTTTATTAATATGTTCACCACTTCTTCACCGAATGAACCAATACCAAACATTGGAATTTGCAAATCTCAAAATTAATTTTTTGGAAACATTTATTGCATAATTAATTCTCATGGTTACATAGGATTGAAGATAAACATGCCTGTACCAATCTACATTACACTGCCAATTGCACGTAAAATAGGTTTACTATAATTCGTGATTGTGTCAGTAACCTGTTTAGAATTACAAATTGGTACAAATATGCGATCTTCAATATTTTTTTTAAGAATATGTTAAGGACAATATTAATGATTTCACTGAATGCAAGTAGCCGACATTTCAGAACCACCATTTGGCATCTTCAGTGCTTTTTAGGAAAGTTGATTGGTCTCCAGAATTATGCATCCTTGTTTTTATTTTCTCTTTTTGCCATTTAAACATACTGTTTTATTACTCATTTTTGAGTCCTTTTCACTTCATGTTAACAGTAAGCCTATTAACGTTTGGAATAGATCAAATGTGTTTTTACATATTATGTAAGATCATACTGCTTTTTTCTCCATTCCTTACACTATTAATGCATGTGGATAATTTAGTACTAATTTTTCCTAACAACAAAAACATCACACAAACAATGATGGCTGAGACCTCGACACAAGCTAAAACATTTATTTAGTAATTTTAAGCATTTGGATAGGAGACATAATAGAGGAATGCATTTTATTTGCAACCACTATGCAATAATTTGAATAGTATACTAACTAGATTATTCTATGTTAATAGTGCCATATTATTTTCAAGTTGATAAGCAATGTCAGGGTGATTCTTGAAAATCAAATCTCTCAGACAGCTGCAATCAACAACCAGGTTAATTGTCTGACTTGTAGACTAGATTTGTGCCGTGCAAATATCACACACCGCATTTTGTTTTGTTGTAATTGACCAAGCACCTGGGATCTTGAAAAATCTGTGTCATTCTGAGAAATATTGTGTGGCCGCTACTTAGAATAGTGCTTTATTTTATAGATAAAAATAAAATGAGGTCAGAATACATACATAAGCAGAAACAATTTTATGTTAAGGAATGTGACAGCAAGCTCTAGAGCTGAGTATTAAACATAATGTTAATAAAAATTAAATGTCAGCCATAAATGTAATATGTGCTGCTTAAGAACTTGCTTGTCAAAATATACCGTTTATGAGGTAAAAGTATTTGTCTGCAGACAAAAAATGTCCAAATTTTTCTACTAACGATAGCTCTTGTCATGAAGACAGTTCTAAGAGCATGTAATAGAAATTGCATATATTAGAATTTGCATACTGTCATCCATTTATAATAGTTTTGCTCCCATGTTTCATTTAAATAATTTATTGTGTATTTATCAAATACTAAAGTGTAAGTGTGTGTGTGTGTGTGTGTGTGTGTGTGTGTGTGTGTGTGTGTGTGTGTATGTGTGTATACGTGTGTGTGTGTGTGTGTATACGTGTGTGTGTGTGTGTGTAAGTATATATATATATATATTTATATTTCTGATAGGAATCAATTGCCCATTTTCATTGCATTATAAGATATATTTTCACGACATTGTCCAGTGATGCTATCGTCAATTTCAAGATAATTTAGTTTCAAATTGGCTGGAAGATGGCGAAAATTGAAAGTTAAAATTAGAAGTGCTTATAATAAACAACTGAAAAATGTCAGATGGTGCTGAGCAGGGATGAGCAAGGCTGGTAAATGAGGTTTTCTGTTTGCCATGAGATGTATGTGACATGCCTACCCAACAACAGTGTAATATCCAACTGGAATAAAAGATTATCTGGTAATTTGTTGTTCGAAAGAATGCAGTGATACACTGGGAAACAGGCATTGCACCCTCGTCTCTGACGTGTCTGCATTTTTGGTGTAATGTGCAGTTGGCTTGACTTTTATCCCAAATGTTTGTATCTCAGGTAGAGTAAATTTGGCTTAAATCTCATATGAGTGAAATAGAGTGGCATTCATTACTGTAGCTAAAAAAAAAGACCATCAATAATGATGTAGGAATGCACAGCAGACATAAACATATATTTCTGTTTAGCACGTAAAACACAGTTAATGTTTACATAGGCAGATCCTTTTGTCAAATGTAGTGTTGTGAACTGAAGCAGATTGGAATCCGGACTGCTGAGCTGGTCAAAGAGTAATATTGATTAATCTTTCAAGCTAGCAAGAGGTTATCTAAACAGCCAAGAAGTAATTATTAGATTTATCAAGTTGGCCTGGTTTGCAATTTTTGTTTAAATTTAATGAAACAAGAATAATTTTTTGGTTGGTTGAAATTCTATTTCATATTGTCACATAATCCCTTGCTTCATGTGTATAAAAATGATATTGGCTAATGGATTTTTTTTCCCAATTGGCACAAAAATATCTGTATGTTTCCCATTATTTTAGTTGAGTGCAGTTTTCTTGAACTGAGAGTACATCTCTGTTTTTGAGGCGATAGAAACAAAACAGACTTAGAAGGAAGGTTTTATTTTAAACACACTATCAAAGCAAGGAATCAAGTACAGCAATGGTCTGAATTACTAGAATCATATTGTTGAATGCAAAGGTGAAATCTTTCCAGATGAGCACCCAGTAAACAAGTGACAAAGACCGGGTTGTTCTTTTCATCCAGGTGGAGGTGTTTATAATCTATTATCTACATACAAATGAGTTACTGATAGAGTTGAAACCGAATAAATATTAGAATGCACTCCTTATATGTAAAGACAAAGTGTCGTTCATTTGAGAGAAACAAACCATTTTAACTAGTAGGAAAAAAAACTGCAGATGCTGGTTAAAATCGAAGGTAGACACAAAATGCTGGAATAACTCAGCGGGTCAGGCAGCAACTCAGGAGAGAAGGAATGGGTGACGTTTCGGGTCGAGACCCTTCTTCAGATTGATCATCTGCTGCCTGACCCACTGAGTTACTCCAGCATTTTGTGCCTACAAACCATTTTAACTATTGTTTTTTGGTGTTGTTTCTTCATGTTTCTGGATAAGATGAATAGCAAACAGAATATGCCATCATTCTGCTTTGTGTTAATAGAATGCTTTACTTTCATTTAAAAATCTTTAATACTGAGTGTTTCTTTGTAGGAAAGGAAATCATTTGCAAGTATGTCCCTTTAAATGACAAGCTAAGTCGAAACGGTCTTTCCACCAGTATTCAGAAGTAAATCTCATGGATAATCACATAGACGTTCTTTGATTTCCTTGTGTTGATTTGTTCATGTGTTTGCATGCAGATAAATTTATATTCTCTTCGCAGGAACTGATGTGATATGTTCAGAACCTCAAGAAAGCCCTTTGGTGGAAAAACGGTCGCTGTCGCAGGGGGGAGATGAAGACTTTCCTTCCAAGACACCTCATTCGGCTGGTAACAGTAAACAAAATCAGGAGCAGGTAAGAAACAAAATAAACCTCCTTGTTGTTTTTTAAGCTTTGCTTATTATTTTTTGCAATCAATTACTTATTGGATATTTACCAGGAAATTATCAGATCAAGGTACCCTGACGATGATGACATTTTGCCCAACATAAGTTGATGTTAATCGTTCAGTTTCAGTAATTAGTTAAATGGAATTTGTCTTAATTTTTGAAATGGATGCCAAAATTTGCTGCATTGTAAACAGGCATATTGCAAAATGGCAGACTACATGTGAATCCAATTTTTCACAGTGCAAAGACAATTTGAAAGAAATACACTTCATTCAATTTGATTAGCCATTTTTTTTTTATCAGTACGCTACTGGCCCTTGTTGAAATGAAGGAAGAAACATTGAATTCAATTTGACTTCATGTTTTATGAATGTGCTGGTCTATCTCTCTGCAGAATGAAATGATATGCACATCTTACTTTTGAAAAACGTAGAGCACAGGAGGTTTTCCTGTTATGTACCACCGGTTTTTAATATAAATTGTATTAAATGCTTTTTGGTTTCAGCTTTACCAGTGCCCTTACTGTAATTATAACAGTAAGGATGCAAACAGGATCCAGCTGCATGTCATGTCCCAGCATTCCATGCAGCCTGTCATCTGCTGCCCTCTCTGTCAAGATGTTCTCAGCAACAAGATACATCTCCAGCTCCACCTGACCCACTTGCACAGCGTGGCACCTGACTGTGTGGAGAAACTACTCACAACCGTAAGCACTTTAAAATCTATCTCAATAAACCGGCCTTTCCCTTCAGAAGTGGAAGTTAAAATCAATCCACATTTTAAAATACAACCCCGCCAGAAGAGAACTCTCACAGAACGCGATGTAATCCTGTCATGGTTTTACGTTGTATAATAATTGCTGCCTAACTGCCAGTTAGCAGAAAGTTCCCCGCGTTTCCCTACTTTGAAGCAAAATTATAAACCCAGTGCATTAAGAATAAACATTTCTGATCTCCATACGCTATTTTTAGTATTTCAAGAAAATTATTGTGAGAAAAGCAAGATTTAAAGGAGAACATGGCCAAAGGAGAATGGCGCAAGAGGTAATGGTCATGCATCAAGTCAAAAACTATCTAGGTGTTGAACACAATTGTATAAAAATAGCAGTATAGAGATAAATTTATGAACACTCGCTTCACAAGGAAGTAAAAGACTAGTAAAAGAAAGGAAGATAGATTTCCACGACACTGTTTAAATGAAATCTTTTAGCCGTGTAGATGGAAACCTACTTTGAAGATGAAATGGATTTCTAAAGAAACTATTTATATAGAAGGGTAATTGGAGGAATAAGAGGAAACAGATGTGTGGTGTGAATGCTTTAGGTGTTGCTCTTGTCTCAGTGGCAGCATAATTGCCCCTGCCAGAGGTTTATGAGTTAGAGTCCCCTTCCAAAAGACATCGGCACATGGTCGGTTGACTTGTCGTGCAGTATCAAGTCAAGTCAACTATATTTGCCACATACATACACAAGATGTGCAGTGAAATGAAAGTGGCAACGCCTGCGGATTGTGCTAAAACTACAAAACAGAATAGAGAAAGAAAATAATTTTAACACAAAAAAATAAATTAATACAGTAAATTAATATAGTAAATTATTGAGAGGGTAATGTTTTGGAAATGCATTAAATGTGAAATGTTGCTGGGCTCTACGAACCAACGTGATACTTTTTTCAATCCTCAAATAAGTTGGTGTTTTAAAAAGTTTTGTAAATATTGGCAATATAAGTGCCATATTTTTAAAAGGTGGCGTGAAGAGTAGTTGCCTGGTCAAACGTTGTTAAAGAATGACCATTGTGAAGCATAGTATGAACGCTGTCAATGTCAGGTCAGCATGAATAGTCAACTTAAATTAAAAGCAACAGGTCTACTAGATCCTATAAGGAATTAACTAATTTAGATGGTATGCATTATTAAGATAATTGGATTTTAAGAAAGAATTTCATAATATTCCACATCTAAAGCTGTTGGAGAAGATTAGGACTGGGAATTTCCTTGCAGCTGTTCCTACTCTTGTGTTTTAACTTTGCCAGCAGAAACCCCAGGAGCAGCTCTGAGGAAATTTCCCGTCTGAGGGCATTAATGACAAATTAACTAACTGATTTAAAATGCACCAAAAGGAAGCTAAAGGTGATGGAAAGCCTCCACTTTGAGGTCGCTGATGTATGGACTCCTGTGTGAGGTTCTCCTAGTTTGCTGTTTACGCAGCTGTTTACAGAGCTCTCATGGAAAGGCTACATGCAGAAATATTATCACACTTGCCAGCTCTATCGACTGTGACGCAAGCTGACCAGTACGAAAAATGTTATATCAATGAAAGAAATCTGGATGCAATAAACAGTTGCCGTAAGTATAGTGAGTTTTAATCGAAATGAGGGTAAAATAAAGCTAACTAAAATTGCAGAGATTATCTGCAGTAGGTTAAGTTTGTATTTGCTCTCTATATCCTGACCAATTCATTGCATGAAGGGTACCTGAGACAATTTGGGGCATTTTTAGAATCATATTCTACTCCGTTTGGGAACTTAAGTGAAAAAGTAAATTAGAATTCATAATTGATTTGCAGAAAATACTAATGGCCTGATTTCTGGGTTAATAGTGGCACAGCTGGTAGAGCTGCTGCCTCACAGCACCGGAGAGCCAGGTTCGATCTGTGTGGTTTGCACGTTCTCTCTGTGACTGGGTGGGTTTCCTCTGGGTACTTCTTTCCTCCCTCCCCCCCCCCCCCCCCACACATCCCAAAGACAAGTGGGCTTGTGGGTTAATTGACCTCACTGTGTAGGGAGTGGATGAGAAAGTGGGATAACATAGAAATTGTTCAAAAGGGATAACAAAGAAATAGTCCCTGTGGTCTTGGAGGACCGAAGGGCCTGTTTCCATGCCGTATCGTTCAATCAATCCAGCAGATATTCTCCTGAATATATTTACTCCGCCAAAATGGATTATTATTATTATTATGAAGGTATTTATTCACAAAATGCTGGAGTAACTCAACAGGTCAGGCAGCATCTCAGGAGAGAAGGAATGGGCGACGTTTCGGGTCGAGACCCTTTTTCAGACTGATGTCAGGGGGGCGGGACAAAGGAAGGATAAAGGTCGGGACAGGAAGACAGTGGGAGATCTGGGAAGTGGGAGTGGAAGAGAGGGACAGAGGAAGTATCTAAAGTTGGAGAAGTCAATGTTCATACCACTGGGCTGCAAGCTGCCCAGGCGAAATATGAGGTGCTGTTCCTCCAATTTCCAGTGGGACTCACTATGGCACTGGAGGAGGCCCATGACAGAATTATTATTATGACATCAGTCTGAAGAAGGGTCTCGACCTGAAACGTCACCCATTCCTTCGCTCCAGAGATGCTGCCTGACCTGCTGAGTTACTCCAGCATTTTGTGACACCATCATTATTATTTATGTCCAATTCAGGAAAAACACGTGAGTTTATTCATAAATGACGAGATTATGCCTTGATTAGTTTGAAGAATGGCAATGGTAAGGCTCAGACTTAAACATGTGCTACTGTTAAAAATGAGAATAGGGTTTGGTGTATTTAAAGCTAAATATGGCTTGGATAATAAAGTGGATGGCAAGAAGCATAAGCCTTCGGGAAAATTAATTTCCCTTCCAATTAAAATCCGCAGTACTGAGAACCTCATGATTATCTGAAAATATTCACAGTTACACTTGTATTCTGGAATAACTTTAGCAATCTTCGAAGGTTGGTTAGTAAGTTTGCAGAAGACTGAGGTTGTGGACTGATTGCTGAGGTTGTGGACTGTGAAGAAGGCTTGCAAAGTAGACAACGGGATATAGTTCAAGCTTTGGGAGGTCAAATGTATGGAGGAAATGTACCATTAATGTCATGACCCTTAACAGCATTGACGTACAGAGTGATTTTATGGTCGACGTCCAAGTTGGACGTGGCATTGGGTATAAGAGTCAGAAAGTCATGATGCAGCTTTATAGGATTTGGATTAATGCATCCAGTTCCGATTGCCCAATTACAGGAAGGACGTGGATGCTTTGGAAAGGGAGCAGAGGAGGTTTACCAGAATTTTTTAATATTTAGAGACACAGCGTGGAAACGGCCCCTTCGGCCCACCGGGTCCACACCGACCAGCAATCCCCGCATATCAACACTATCCTACACACTAGGGACATTTTTTACATTTAGCAAGCCAATTAACCTACATCACTGCACGTCTTTGGAGTGTGGGAAGAAACCGAAAATCTCGGAGAAAACCCACGCAGGTCATGGAGAGAACGTACAAGTTCCATACAGTAGTCGCGATCGACTATAATAATGGCAGCCTTTTGGGGTATCAGGGAGAGATTGGACAGATTTGGATTGTTTTCTCTGGAATCCCAGCAGTTGTGGAGAGACCTGATAGGAGTAAATAAGATTCATATCATATCATATATCATATATATACAGCGCGGAAACAGGCCTTTTCGGCCCACCAAGTCCGCGCCGCCCAACGATCCCCGCACATTAACACTATCCTACACACACTAGGGACAATTTTTTTACATTTACCCAGTCAAATTAACCTACATACCCGTACGTCTTTGGATTATGAGAGACATAAATAGGGTCGACAATCAGAACGCATTCCCAGCATGGAAATATCAAAAACCTGAGCGCATAACTTTAAAATGAGAGGGGCAAAGTTTAAAAGAGATATGCGGGGCAAGTTTGAGGCCAAAGGGCCTGTTTCTGCGCTGTACTCTTCTATGTTCTAAGGTACATTGCAAGCTATGGGTAAATACTTAAAGCAGATTTTATATGTAGTAAGAATGAAAAGTGAAAGTGGATACTCAGAGGAAAGCAGAGAAGAAACTTGTGATAATTACTGAATATTCTGCCAAGTAGATCCAAAAAACACGCGAGTTTTTGGAGACTTGGTGAGCTTGGAATTTGCTCTGGAGATGAGTCAGTTTGGGATGGGTGCACTTGGAAGGGGGTTCAAATCTAGTTTCGATTTAACTGCCTGTTGAAAATGTGAAAGTGGCTGCATTAAAAAGAGCATGGACAGGTAATGGTAGACACTCCTTGTGTACTTAAACAGAGTTGTGTGGCCACTAACACCATTTTAAGTGGCGTTCCAGTTGTAATCTTGCATAGAGGTTCCCCAACATTGTTGTTGTGTTTCCCGATGTAGCGAGGAGCTGTTTCGGTTTCAGAGCATGCTGTTCAAAGTCATCGCTTAGCCTTTCGGCTGTGACAATGGAAACCAGCCATTATAGAGACACGTGAAACATAGAAACATAGAAAATAGGTGCAGGAGTAGGCCATTCGGCCCTTCGAGCCTGCACCGCCATTCAATATGATCATGGCTGATCATCCAACTCAGTATCCCGTACCTGCCTTCTCTCCATACCCCCTGATCCCTTTGGCCACAAGGGCCACATCTAACTCCCTCTTAAATATAGCCAATGAACTGGCGTCAACTACCTTCTGTGGCAGAGAATTCCACAGATTCACCACTCCCTGTGTGAAAAAAAACTTTCTCATCTCGGTCCTAAAAGACTTCCCCCTTATCCTTAAACTGTGACCCCTTGTTCTGGACTTCTCCAACATCGGGAACAATCTTCCTGCATCTAGCCTGTCCAACCCCTTAAGAATTTTGTACGTTTCTATAAGATCCCCCCTCAATCTTCTAAATTCCAGCGAGTACAAGCTGAGTCTATCCAGTCTTTCTTCATATGAAAGTACTGCCATCCCAGGAATCAATCTGGTGAACCTTCTCTGTACTCCTTCTATGGCAAGAATGTCTTTCCTCAGATTAGGAGACCAAAACTGTACGCAATGCTCCAGGTGCGGTCTCACCAATGCCCTGTACAACTGCAGCAGAACCTCCCTGCTCCTATACTCAAATCCTCTTGCTATGAATGCCAACATACCATTCGCTTTCTTCACTGCCTGCTGCACCTGCACGCCTACTTTTAATGACTGGTGCACCACTGGTGAAGAACATTAGCAGCACTCCTCCAAATGCTGGAGAGCGAAGCTTCTTCATGAATGTTGGTGCGAGAAGGGAGGATGGAGCTCCCAGGCCTCAGGGAGGGCCCAGGACTGGACGATGGAGAATGTCACAGCAGAGATATTCCGTGTTCTCGGGGACAATGGAGACACTCCAGGGCCACAGCTAGAGGAAGGAGTAACACCCAATGAGGCCTGTCTTTACATGCTTACAGTTTGGGGAACTCTGTATGTTTCCAGTAGTGGGAGAAACTAGGACCAGAACGTACAGCCTCAGAATAAAAGGATGTGCCTTCAGAATGGAGATGAGCTGGGATTTCTTTAGCCAGAGGGTGGTGAATCTATGGAATTAATTGCCACAGATGACAGTGGAGGCAAGGTCATTGGGTATTTTTATGACAGAGATTGATAGGTTCTTGATTAGTAAGGGCATCAAAGTTTTACGGGTAGAAGGCAGGAGAATGGAGAAAGAGAAGGAAATAGATTAGACATGGTCGAATGGCGAAGCAGACTCGATGGACCAAATGTCCTAATTCTGCTCCTATGTCTTATGGTCTTGTGTCTTGTGGTCTGCAATAGGAGAAAATTCCCTTGCCCACTCTACCTGCTTTTGTCAGCCAAAGTCTTCTCTCCTTAGGTGACCACCTCAATGAGAAAGATAAACCTAGTGACATGCGCCAGATTAGTGGCAGCAAGCTAGGATGACCCTAGTGCCAGGAAATTGAACGTGCTTGTGATTTGGCCTTTAAATAATATGGTTTGTAAGAAACAATGCTCGTAAAATATGATTGTCCGTGGAGTTGTTTTTTTCTCAAGCCAGTGAGACTGAAAACGACACTCAATATGACAAATTGGGTGCTTCACATTGTTTGTTGAGAGATATGTATGCTCCAGGTATGTGTCTAGTACCAAGAACTGATGCTGTACGGAGTTTGTACGTTCTCCCTGTGACCACGTGGGTTTTCTCCAGGTGCTCTGGTTTCCTTCCACGCTCCAAAGACGTACAGGTTTGTAGGTTAATTGCCTTTGGTAAAATTGTAAATTGTCCCGAGTGTGTAGGATAGAACTAGTGTACTAGGGTGAAGGGCCTGTTTCTGCGCTGTATCTCAATAGTCTAAACAATGTTAGGGGTCAAATTCGCATGTGTGGAGGTCTGATGGCTGCAACATTGCACTACTCTGGATTAAATTAAATTTACAGCACTTTTTGTCGATGTTACGAGAATAAATTTCTAGATCATAGTGCAGAGGTACAGGAAGGGCAGGTGGGTATTTGAGTATGTGAACAATTACGTTACACAGGATCCTGTGATTTCCAATATTCCTATTGTCCATTTTGTTAAAAGAAATAATTGAGAGATATAGGTTGTAATAGACACATGGCCTTACCCTCAGTTTATTTGTATCTTCAATATTGTATTGATTTTTAAGCAGTCACAGAGAATTACATGCATAAAATATCCAGTACAGCGTTGTTTTCATACTCCTCTCTGTGTCTGGAGGTATTCTTGTATCAATTGGGTTGAATCGCTCTTAATCTTGCCTTTATGCCTCTCTCCAGGATTTGTGCAGACACTAATCTGATAATCTAGCGCAATGGGAGTACTCTATTATTTGAAGAATTGTCCTTTAGCAGAAATATTACACCAAAGCCACAAATGCTTGTTCCAGTCATTGAAATGAGCTTTATAAAGATCTCACGGTAGCAAATAAAGCATAGGGAGGGAGGTGTAAGTTTCAATCCAACCAAAACAACCATCCATTTATCTCACTAGTGTTTATGGGTCCTCACCATGTCTAAAAACCCACTATCTGTGCGAGCAAAATAACAGTCTCTTAATTCAAACTAATTTATTTTTATCTAAAACAGGTTGAGATAGTTCTACTAGGTTAGTTAAAAGATTTCCGTGTGAGATGTGAATCAGTTTTCCTGTTCTATTTCAGTCCATGAACATAATCCTTCAACATAATATTTCAGTCCATGAAGATAATTCAGTCCATGAACAATGAACTAATTTGAGACTGAGGCCCAAAAAGGTGGAGTTACAAAGTGAAGGGCCTCAGGCCACTTTTAAGCCACCATATGCAGAATTTGGGCCTGATTACCATCGCTGTACCCACTGGCCAATTTTGGAGAGTGGAAGTAAGAGGGAAAGTGCACAGAAAAATTGTTCAGAAAGCCGACCCAACTTCCCCTCCCCTTGGCAGCTCTTACATGTACAGAACCAAGAAGACCTGAACAAGGGTCTCCACCTGAAAACATCGCCTATCCACCTATCATTAATCAACACCTGCTGTTCTTTGTTTCTATATTTTGAAGAACAAAAAAAGCCCCTCACCTATGTTGACCTACTGCTGCCACGTTTTGTCCCGCTTTTCCTCTTTTCCAGCTTTCTCTAATCCCCTCCAACAATCAGTCTGAAGAAGGGTGTTGACCCAAAACGTCACCTATCCGTGTTGTCCAGAAATGCTGCCTGACCTGTTAAGTCACTCCAACACTTTGTGTTCTTTTGTATATTAATCAATGTATGTAGTTCTTTGTTTCTACAAAAAATGAATGAATGAATGAATGAATAAGTTTATTGGTCAAGTATGTACACATACAAGGAATGTGCCTTGGTGCTCCGCTCACAATAGAAGAGGAAACTAAAGCAAGTAGCTCAATACAAACTAGAGGTGATAGCACTTTCATACATTTTCTACAACTAATTAATTTTATTTCCAACAACTTATGACATCATAGTATTAGGTGTTCAAGGATAACAAACACTAATTCAGTCTTGGAAGGATTTTATGCCATTTCCAAAGTGAAACTACAGGAAATGATGTACAAGCTGTACATGCCTTTCCATAACATTTTACAAATTCAATCATTGGGTTCGTCTTACAATTTCATTGTGCCTTTTCTTGATAGGTACATGGATAGGAAATTTTAGAGACATATATGGATCAAACATGGCCAAATGGGACTAGCTTAGATGGGGCATCTTGATCAACATGGATGAGATGGACCGAAAGGCCAGTTTCCATGCTGGATAACTCTATGATGACATTATGTTTTTAATCACTCATACAATTGAATAAATATTTAACATTAGTGGTTGTGAACTATGGGTTGAATGAGATTTATAAAAGCTACAACAACATATAATGTTTTCCAATGATAGCTATTAGAATTAGTTGATATTATTGCCACATGCACTGAGATACCGAGAAAAACTTTTATTTATGCGCCATCCAGTCAAATCATATATAATACAATGAAGCCATACCCAAGTACAATAGGGAAAGCAAAGAGGAAAAGATCAGAGTGCAGAATAAAGTGTTACACCATTTATAGCATTATAATAATCACTAGAAAATGCAGATAAACAGACATTGCAAGGACTGCATTGAGGTATGTGGGGAGATTGGGACTACACCTGAGATATGTGGGGAGGTTTGGACTACACCTGAGTTATGAGGACAGTTCAGTAGCCTGCTAACAGTGCGGATGAAACTGTTTCTGGTGGTACATGTTTTCAAGCTTTTGTATTTTCTGCCTGACCGGAGAGGGAAGAAAAAGGAGTGGTTGGGTTGAAAATGGTTCTTCATTATGTTGGCTGATTTCCTAAGGCAGTGTGATGGTGTCACTGGGGTAAGAACGGGGAGTCTGGTCTATGTGAAGGACTGAGTTACATCCACAACTCTGCAATTTCCTGTAGTGTTGGACAGAGCTGTTGCCTAGCCAAGCTGAGAGGCACCCCGATGGGACGTTTTCTACTGTGCTCCTGTCGAAGTTGGTGAGAGTCATTGGAGGCGTGCTGGACTTCCTTAGTCTTCTGAGCAAGACGAGGAGTCGGGTTTTCTTTCTTAGCTGTAGTTTCAATGCTGTAATGTTGTTGGTTCAGGACACTTTGGTGACATTTATGCCTAGGAACTGGAAGCATAAATATCTTCAGCCATTTGTTCTGGACCAACTCCAAGCCAACACTTCTACTACTGCAGAACCCACTAAAAACTAACAGTTCATATACTAAATAACATAATTTCTAACTTGAAATATTTAAACAAGGAAATATTTGTTACCTGTTTCAAAGGTTTCAAAGGTCTTTTATTGTCACATGTACCAATTAAGGTACAGTGATATGCAAATTACCATACAGCCATATGAAGAAAAAGCAACAAGACACACAAATACATAAAAGTTAACATAAACATCCACCACAGCAGATTCCCCACATTCCTCACTGTGATGGAAGGCAAAAAAGTCCCAGCTCCTTCCTCTTTATTCTCCCGCGGTCGGGGCAGTCAAACCATCCGTCGGGGCAATCAAAGCTCCCGCAGACGGCGGACGAAGCCCTTGCATCGGGGCGATCGAAACTCCCGCGTCGGGGGAATCAAAACTCCCGCGTCGGGGCGGTCGAAACTCCCGCAGCTTGGAGTTCCCGAGGTCGTTCTCTGACCAGAGACCGCGGGCTCCGTGATGTTGAAGCACACGAGCACCCACGGTTGGAGCTCTGAGGTCGACCCCTGTTAAAGGGATCACGAGCTCCACGATGGTAAGTCCGCAGGCGATCGCGATGAGCTCTCAGAAGTCGGTCTCCAGCAAAGGCTGCCAATCCCTCGATGTTGGGTCGCAGTGCGGACGTAGACACGATACGGAAAAAAATCGCATCTCCGTCGAGGTAAGAGATTGGAAAAGGTTTCCCCCAACCCCCCTCCCAGCCCCCACATAAAACAAGCTAAAGAACACTAAAAACGCACATTTAACACATACAGTTAAAACACAAAGAAGGAAAGGACAGACGGACTGGTGGCGAGGCAGCCATTGCTGGCGCCACCCGGTGTTTTTTTTGTACAAGTGAATGTTATATCATTGTTGACTGTACATACAGCAGATTCATCTACTACAACGTCATCAGATAGAACTTGTAGACTGGGAAATTAAATGCACTGTCTCTCATAACATAGCTTGAATCAAAGCAAATACCAATCATGCTTTAAAATCCTTTCTGGCAATGTGATATATTCCAATTAAAATCAAAACAAAATGGTTTAGGTTAATGACTTGATCTGAACATAGAGATTTTTACCCCCCTGCAGAGTAATTAATTGATGGTTGGATTGAAAACCCACAAAAGTAACAAGCCCACCAAAGTAAAACAAGTATTCATTTATTTTAATAGCCAATAGTATGGGAACATATGCACAACCATGACAGCCATAACAGATTGTTGAAGGCATGTTGTGCTGACAAATTTGATAGAATTATTTGATAAAGTGATTGCTGGTAAAGCTGGATTGGTTGATTTTGTGTACATAGACTTTCAACGGGTAGTTGATAAAATAGGATTTATAAATGTTGTAACAAAATTGAAGTCAGTAGATCAAATAAGAAGCAGCAGCAAGAGCAGAGATAAGAGGCGGAAACCTTAGAGAAGTGGTGAACTGTTGGCCTTCAGACTCCAGCGAGCTGGTAATAAAGTGGAGCTAAATGTAAGCTGATTGCTATTGTCTCTTTACACAGTCGGCACATCGCCACAGGTGCTTATAGTAGATATCGCCTGGCAGCTGCCCTTCATAGACAATAGACAATAGACAATAGGTGCAGGAGGAGGCCATTCGACCCTTCGAGCCAGCATCGCCTTTCAATATGATCATGGCTGATCATCCACAATCAGTACCCCGTTCCTGCCCTCTCCCCATACCCCCTGACTCCGCTATCATTAAGAGCTCTATCTAACTCTCTCTTGAAAGCATCCAGAGAATTGGCCTCCACTGCCTTCTGAGGCAGAAAGTTCCACAGATTTACAGAGTATACAGAGCTTTATTTGTCATTCGGTACCGAGGTACCGAACGAAATTACATTGCAGTCACACACAAAAAAAAAGAACACAAGACACATGACCCCAACACAAACATCCATCACAGTGACTCCAAACATCCCCTTACTGTGATGGAGGCAACAAAACTTCCACTCTCTTCCCCACGCCCACGGACAGACAGCTCGTCCCCGACCGACCCGCACAGTCCCCGCAAGGGGATGGAAGTCCCCTCTCTGAGTGAAAAAGTTTTTCCTCATCTCCATTCTAAATGGCCTACCCCTTATTCTTAAACTGTGGCCCCTAGTTCTGGACTTCCCCAACATTGGGAACATGTTTCCTGCCTCTAGCTTGTCCAATCCCTTAATAATCTTATATGTTTCAATAAGATCCCCTCTCATCCTTCTAAATTCCAGTGTATTTAGCCCAGTCGCTCCAGTCTTTCAACGTACGACAGTCCCGCCATTCCGGGAATTAACCTAGTGAACCTACGCTGCACGGCCTCAATAGCAACAATGTCCTTCCTCAAATTTGGAGACCAAAACTGCACACAGTACTCCAGGTGTGGTCTTTGCTGACTTAGTACCTAACAAGGCAGATTCATGTGATTATTACTAAATAGGGTTCTCTGGATCTTTAGAAAAGGTCGGTGGTAACTTGGCAATCAGGGGACATTTCTTCCTTTATGTGATAACAAGTGAAAACATTGCAAGTAGAAAATTGATCAAAATCATGGAACTTCCTACCCAATGGCACCTCTTTTATCAGAACTCTACAGCAGTTGAAGGTAGCAGGTCACCACCACCTTTGCATGGGTGATAAATATTAACCATCCCAGCAATGCCCAGATCCCCAAAATAAACACTGAAAATTTATTATGATTGGCACAACAGCTGCAAGAGTATCTCCTGAAGGGAAAAGCATTATAGTTGCAGGGTGTAGATTATGAGAAAATATGTGACCCTCCCACCCCCTCATGTCAAATGTGAACTGAATGTCACTTTCAACTCCTCAGCTCAGAGGATACCTTTATAGTTCTCTGTTACAATAAAAAAAGTAACATAATCGCCTATCCAACAAATAACCCCCACCCCTCATCCCCATAACACCATCTGCATTCCACCGACAAAATCCAGGGACTAATTGCCAAAAATAGCTATTCAATGGGTGGGACCAATGTCTACTCTATTTCCAAATCTATATCCAGTCTATATTGAGGGAAACAAATAAGCTAAAGTTAGCTCGTTTGTTCTATCAGTGCTAAGACCCTTCTTTGAATCCTTGAAATTATACAAAGTCCATGAGTTGATATTTTGATTGATGTTTTTACATAAAGGTAGAATCAATGGAATTTCCTCCATAATTTCCATTGGCAAAAATCATCCCAGCCGTGACTTTTCCTTTGATAAAAGAACGCATGGAATGATTTCCAGAAAAATGTGTCATCCAGATGAAAAAGGTTTTCTCATAAATAAATACCACAGCTGTTTGTGTAAGAAAGAACAGCAGATGCTGGTTTAAATCGAAGGTAGACACAAAATGCTGGAGTAACTCAGCGGGTCAGGCAGCATCTCTGGAGAGAAGGAAGGTCTCGACCTGAAACGTCACCCATTCCTTCTCTCCAGAGATGTTGCCTGTCCCCGCTGAGTTACTCCAGCATTTTGTGTCCACCTTCAGTTGTTTGCGTAATGTCCTTATGTTGATATATCACATAGTCTTGTGTCTTTTTTAAAGGTATCTCTTCCAGATGGAATGAACTCCGCCAGCTTATTGCCCTCCACTGGTTCTGAGAAACTGCAATGTTTCCTCAGCAATACTGCAACAGTGACAGCAGAAGAATCATGTAAACCATCTGGTAAGCTCTTTTATGAAACAGATGCCAGCTTTGTACATCGTAAATGGCTTGTATAAGAGCAGTGTAATAAATAAGCCAGCTGGTAGAATTATGATTTTAGATGTTTAACATCTTTCGCTTCAATGACTGATCCCTCTGGTGTGCTTCAACAACATATTTTAAGTGGGAAGAGATAGTGCTTTGCTGTACTTTTAGACTTTAGAGATACGGCACAGAAATAGACCCTTTGGCCCATCGAGTCCGCGCCGACCTACGATCACCCTGCCCACTAGCACTATCCTACACATCAGGGACAAGTTACAATTTTTACCGGAACCAGTTAACCTACAAACCTGTTCGTCTATGGAGTGTGGGTGGAAACCGGAGCATCTGGAGGAAATCCACGCGGTCTCAGGGAGAACATACAAAATCCCCACAGACAGCACCCCTAGTCAGGATCGAACCTAGGTTTCTGGCGCTGTAAGGCAGCAACACTCATTCCCGCTACACTACAGTGCTGCCCCACTTGTTGGCAATTGCCACAATGTGTGAGCGGACACTCACCATACATCAGCTTCTCGCTTACCAAGGGGCAAGAACATAACCATGGGCCTGAATTAGAGATTACTAATGTTTTTATATTATTCTACGTGACCTAAATACTAAATAGTTGCATTTCATAATGGTACATCATATATTTAGAGACTTGCTCATTTTGGCAGCTCCTATTCAATACTTCTCACTATTCAAGTAAATACTTTGTAGTTTTCAATTTTTTTGTATACATTTGAGTTGACCGTCAAAGTTTCAAAATGCCAAAGAGTCTGTTTGTTTACTTTTTTGGATTCCTCTATCGTCTGGTGCTACCAGTGAGTAAGACATTGTAGATGTGGTTACCTGCAATAAGACTGCACTGCACGGTCTTATTGTCCCAGAGGACAGAAAGTAGATTTGTTTGAAGTAAATTAAAGGAACACCTTTCCCTGCTTCATGAGAATCATGAGGTTATGTAGAGCAACATTATGCTGAACAAAATCACACGGTATTATTCTTCCTGGGTTTAAGAGTCACATAACCAAAATTATTAAGGGTTATAAAAAATCAGTACATCTTTAAAAAAAAAATGTTTCAATATATTTGTATTTCACTATTGCCTTAAAATTTGGAGGTCCTATTTTGCAACCACAAGTCACAACTGGCAATGGTGAAGGTTTGTTGCATTTGTACCAACTAGAGCCTTTAGATGAAACTGGCAAATGAGCTTTTAATTGATACTAGGCCAAGTAGACCCGTCGGGCCCAAACCTCTCCTGCATTGGGGCAGCACCCTCTCCTACCCTTCCCCCCCTTCCCCCCCTCCTCTCCCTCTCCCCTCCCCCTCCCCCTCCCCCTCCCCCTCCCCCTCCCTCTCCCTCCCCCTCCCCCTCCCTCTCCCTCCCCCTCCCCCCTCCCCTTCCACTCCCTCCCCCCTTCCCCTCCACCCCCTTCAACCCCCCCTTATCCTCCTCCCTCTCTCCACCCCCTCCCTCCCTCCCCCCCCCATCCCTAGGAGATAGATTGAAACTTTAAAATGTGAATAACTTTTAAAATATAACACCGATTTCAATTAAACTTCTTCCATTAGCACCAAAGGGACGACGGTGAGTAAGGTGGGCCTAAAATTATCATGCTATCATGTAGTTCAGGAACAAACAAACAAACAAACGAGAGTTTTAGTAAAAAGATTAAATATTCCAATAGAGATATTCTACCCTAAAAGTGGAATTGTAATCTGGGATAAAATTTAGCTCCCCACATTTTCAACTCATTGACTGGAGAGTTTTCAAATTACCCTCGTAAACCAATCCATGGCTATGGGCAGTCATGTCCTGTTCTGAGCTTTGTAAGAGCTTCAAAGCAAAAAATTCAAAAGCCTCCAGGAACAGGCTCAAAAATGCTTGAAATGTGCCCTTTTCGATCTGAACAATCTCTCTTGCCCATTCTCTCAGACTGAGTTTCCACTCTATAAATCAATCAATGCCCTTAAATCGTTTGAAAGACGACAGGTAATGAGCTTGCGTTGTTATTTATAGCCGTATCACAGTATACAATAATATGTTGTTCTTGAGACGTTTGCAATGGTTTCTGCATAAAAAGAGGCGTGGAACTCACTTCCAGCCTCTGGTGGGAAATTGAGGAGAGTTATAGTGTTTTGGAATCACAGCTTACGTTTCTTTCATCTTCCAATATTTTTTATTGAACAGGTGAATTTTCATCAGAGGGAAGGTTTTATATGGTCTTGGACAGCTCCAAGTCTGGAAATGAGTCAAAACCCGAGGAGCAGAAAGTGCCGAAGGAATCTTCAGATCCTGCTGACTGGAAGAAGGATGGAAGCCAACGGTTTAAAATTTCCGATTCTTTGCAAGATCAACTCAACGAACTTCAGAAAAGGCAACAACTGCCCGTATCTGATCGGCATGTGTACAAGTATCGCTGCAGTCAATGCAGTCTGGCTTTCAAGACCATGCAGAAACTTCAGATTCATTCTCAGTATCATGCCATCCGGGCTGCCACCATGTGCAGCCTGTGCCAACGCAGTTTCCGAACTTTCCTGGCTTTAAAGAGACATTTAGAAACCAGTCATCCTGAACTAAGCGAGCCTGAGGTACAACAGATTTGTGGGAGTTATCACGTGAATGGGGAGTTCTGGTCAGAAAATGACGTCATCAGTCAGGACGATAACATCCTCGCCCAGGAGATGGATAAGGAGGAAGAAATGGACCAGGATGGGAAAGTCAGCCCAGCAGGAAGTGACAGTAGCTCCATTCTAGATGATTTAAGTGCAGAACCAAAGCGAACACTGCCTTTCCGTAAAGGTCCAAATTTTACAATGGAAAAGTTTTTAGATCCTTCTCGACCTTATAAGTGTACAGTGTGCAAAGAGTCTTTCACTCAGAAGAACATTCTCTTGGTTCACTATAATTCAGTATCTCATCTGCACAAACTAAAAAAAGTTCTCCAAGAGGCATCGAGTCCAGTTCCGCAAGAATCCAGCAACAGCGTCGATAACAAGCCCTACAAGTGCAACACGTGTAATGTGGCTTACAGCCAAAGCTCAACATTGGAGATACATATGAGATCAGTGCTCCACCAGACAAAAGCAAGGGCAGCCAAACTGGAGGCTGGCAATTGTGGCGCTGGAAGTGGAAACAGTAGCGTGAGCAACAGTACCAGCGGACCTGCTGCTGGTCAAATGACTGCAGATTCTCATGGGATGGCATCAGTTAGTAATAAAGACACCAATGCAGATGTCAAAGAAACAATCAAGAAACAGTTGAGTGATACGACTTCACCCCATTCTGCCCACCATCACCCTCAGTCACCAGCACAAGCACAGGTCCAGGACCAAGCACAGGCCCAGCCCCAGGCCCAGGCTCAGGCACAGGCCCAGGCCCAGGCTCAGGCCCAGGCCCAGGCTCAGGCTCAGGCCCAGGCCCATGCACAAGCTCAGGCCCTGGCACAAGCACAGGCACAAATGCATCTGCACCACGAGCTGCAGCAACAAGCTGCTTTCTTTCAGCCTCAGTTCCTAAACCCAGCATTGTTGCCGCACTTCCCAATGACAGCCGAAGCCTTGCTGCAGTTACAACAGCCACAGTTCCTCTTTCCTTTTTACCTGCCAGGCACTGAATTCAATCTAAACTCAGAGCCGGGTTTGCCTGGCGCTGGGGCCTTTGGAATATCTGCAATGACAGGATCGTTGCTGGACGACCTAAAGCAACAGGTACAAGGCCAACACTTGCTGCAAATCCAGCAACAATACGGCCAACAACACCAAGCCATGCAGTCACAGCAACTGTCACAGAAACAGCAGCAGCAAGTAGTTAAACCAACGAAGCAGGAGCAAAATGTTTTCAATCCAACAGGGACCCAGAAAGACGCTTATGCGCAGAAAGACGGTGAGGAACAAATGGAGGCGATAGAAAGTAAGGCGCACCATGATTTTTTAAGTGAATGCGATGCTTCCAAAGAGAGTAAAGAGCTTAAAAAGCAGAAGTCAGTGGAACTGATGCTTCCACCACCTCGTATTCCATCTGGTGTGAGAGGCAATGCAGCAAAGGCTTTACTGGAAAATTTTGGCTTTGAGTTGGTCATCCAGTTCAATGAAAACAAGCAGAAAGTCCAGAAGAGAATCAAGAATGGCGAGAGTGAGAGAACAGACAAGCTTGAATGTGAGGCGTGCGGCAAACTGTTTTCAAACATACTCATTCTGAAGAGTCACCAGGAGCACGTTCATTGTCAGTTTTTCCCGTTTGGAGAGCTGGAAATATTTGCATGTCACTACAGGGAAGCGTATGATAAACTCTATCCCGTAATACCATCCTCACCGGAGCCGTCAGCACCCCCTCCGCCGCCTCCTCCCCCCCCACCACCTCCTCCCCCACCACCGCCGCCACCACCACCACCACCTCCCTCAACAGGGAACGGCAAACTCCAAACGTCCGTCCCATCTCCGCTACCCCCGCCCCCTCCACCGCCACCACCCCCTCCACCTCCCCCGCCCCCACCTCCTCCTCCTCCTCCTTCCTCTCAATCCCAGGTCCAGATGCCCATATCCCTGGATCTGCCTCTCTTCTCCCCAATCATGTTGCAGCATTCCTCTTTGCCGCACCAGCTCGCATTGCAACTGCCGACCATGGAGTCTCTGTCCGCAGACCTCACTCAGCTCTGCCAGCAGCAGTTGGGCTTGGATCCGAACTTCCTCAGGCATCACCAATTCAAGCGCCCACGCACGAGAATCACAGATGACCAACTCAAGATCTTGCGGAATTATTTTGACATTAATAATTCGCCGACCGAAGAACAGATCCAGGAAATGTCTGAAAAATCGGGACTTCCTCAGAAAGTCATCAAACATTGGTTTCGCAACACCCTCTTCAAAGAGAGACAAAGAAATAAGGATTCACCATACAACTTCAACAATCCACCTATAACCACACTGGAAGAATCCAGAAATGAAACTTATTTTAGTCCGGGAGAATATTACAGGACTGACGGTACAATAAATAAACGCTCATCCAGGACACGATTCACTGACTACCAGTTGAGGGTTCTACAGGACTTTTTTGATACTAACGCTTATCCAAAAGATGATGAAATAGAACAGTTATCCACAGTTCTAAACCTACCTACACGAGTAATTGTTGTGTGGTTCCAAAATTCTCGTCAGAAAGCGCGAAAGACTTTCGAGAACCAAGCAGATACTAAAGACAATGAAAGAAGGGAGCTAACCAATGAACGCTATATTCGAACCAGTAACATGCAGTATCAGTGTAAAAAATGCAATGTAGTGTTTCCTCGAATTTTTGACCTAATTACCCATCAGAAGAAACTGTGTTACAAAGATGAAGATGATGATTGTCAGGATGATAGTCAAACAGAAGATTCAATGGATGCAACGGACCAAATGATGTCGAGTAATCTCGATACATCTGGACCAACGGACTCATCAAAAGCTACTGCAGGAAAGGTGATGGGATGTGGTTCTAAATCGGGTTCAAGTTCTGGTTCTAGCACCCCTCTGATGCCTTCGCCCAAACTGGAAATGGAGAAAAACTCGCCTCGATCTAACTTACCAGTAGAGAAACCAAAGCAAGTTGAGGCAGCTCAACCCTCTCAAATGGCCAAACCGACATTGTCACCTCTACCAGAGCCACAACCATTAGCACCTCAGCACAAGCAGTCCCAACAAACAATAGCGCAACCTCATTCGCAGCCTCAAAGTACCACCGTGCATCCCTCCAGCCCTCTGTCTGTGGCAGTCACCTCTTTACAGAACAGCCTACCTCCTCAGATGTTGCAGTACCAATGTGACCAGTGTAAATATGCCTTTCCAACTTTGGAACTTTGGCAGGAGCACCAGCACATTCATTTTTTGGCAGCCCAAAATCAGTTCCTCCATTCACAAATCTTGGATAGATCTTTAGATATGCCCTACATGGTTTTTGATCCAAACAGTCCACTCATGGGAGGGCAGTTGCTTCCTGGACCCCTCGCACAGATATCCTCCCAGACTGGTTCATCAGTCCCAACAGCCTCGGGAACAGTTAAGCGTAAATTGGAAGAGAAGGAAGAGAATAATCAGATGGAGAAAGAAGGCTCAAATTGTGGTGATGAGCCGCATCGCGATAAAAGGCTCAGAACAACCATTACTCCAGAACAGCTTGAGGTGCTGTATGAAAAATACTTGTTGGATTCTAATCCTACTCGAAAAATGTTGGATCACATTTCGAACGAAGTAGGTCTAAAGAAACGCGTGGTTCAGGTTTGGTTTCAGAACACCAGGGCGCGTGAAAGAAAGGGGCAGTTTCGTGCTCTGGGCCCAAGCCAGTCTCACAGAAGGTGCCCTTTCTGCCGAGCCCTTTTCAAAGCAAAGACGGCACTTGAAACGCACATCCGTTCTCGACATTGGCACGAAGCCAAGCAAGCAGGCTACAGTCTCCCCCCGAGCCCAATTATGCCGCAAGATTATGACGGTGAATGTCCACAGAAAGATAATTACTTTGAATTTCCAACGTTACTTTTTTCCAAGATTGACGCGCTAAGTGAAAATGATCACTCGACAGTTTCAACACCTGTGAGTAAAACAGCAGACATGTCGCCAAAACATCTTCTGAGCCCGACATTGTTCAAATCAGAATGCAATGAAGACATGGGGAGCCCAATCTTGGTCCCTGCTGTTGTCAATTATGAGCTGAATAAGACAGATTATGATGAAACATCTTCTATTAACACCGCTGTAAGTGATGGAAGTACAGGAGATGAGGGGAACAATGAAAATGAAAACCTCACAGGTAGTAACTCAGAGAATAAAGCTACTGAGTCTGCAGATGACCTAAGGGCATCCATAGCTTGTGATCAATTGTCAATGACGACTACAACTCCCACAGTTGACTATTACGATGATAAACTTTCTGTGAGCTTACCTAGCCCTTCTCTAAGCTTCATATCAAGAGAGAATGACTTGGATGACAGTGTTGACCGAAGTGAGACGTCGAGTTTTGCTGATCCCTGTTCTCCAAGTCCATTTGGGAGCCATGCTAGCCTCAGGTCATCAAGATCCTCCGAGCGGCTTGGTCATAAACGATTCAGGACACAAATGAATAATGTTCAACTGAAAGTCCTAAAATCGTGCTTCACTGACTACCGAACACCAACAATGCAAGAATGTGAACTTCTTGGCAATGAAATTAATTTGCCTAAAAGAGTTGTCCAGGTCTGGTTTCAGAATGCTCGAGCCAAGGACAAAAAATTTAAGCTAAACATGGCAAAGTCATTCATGATGAATCAAAGTGGGACTGATGGACAAAGAACTGAATGTTCTTTATGCGGCGTCATGTACACTGCACGTATGTCTATCAGAGATCACATTTTCTCACAGCAGCATATCAACAAAGTGAGAGAAACGGTAGGGTGTCAGCTAGATAAAGAGAAGGACTATCTTGCTCCTACAACTGTCCGCCAGTTGATGGCTCAACAAGAATTGGATCGTCTGAAGAAGGCCACCGATGTGTTGGGAATTACATCACAAGTTCTGCATCAGCAAGGTGCCATGGAAAATAACATGTTGCACGGCCTCAATGCTTCAACATCCTATTCGAGCCTCTCAAGCCTTTCCTCGGTTATTCTTCCTGGAATAAATGGTCCTGCTTCACTGCCTGGCTTTCCACAAAACACAACTGGTAAGTTATTAGGATGCATATTTATTTCAACATGTTGAGTTTACTAAATTTATACAGTTTTAGGGTCTTAAAATGTTTTTTTTGCTAAACATCTGTCAACACTTAAAATGTTCGACATTGTGTGTTCTGACTTTGGCATTGCCATCTTCTTGTATGCTTCCCCATTGAGGCAATGAGATGGGGAGGTGGAAAAAGTTGGAGCATGAGCCACAGTGGTCCTTCTTTATTATTTATTATTACTTTGTTACTTTATTCTTTATTACTTTATTACTTATTATTATTACTTATAAGACATTACTTCTCCGATATAGAAAAGTACTAAAAGAGCCTAAAATATAGTTACCTGCCTACCTTTTCTGGCACAAGGATCCAAGGAATGAGAAGATATAAACTTAAGAGTGGGGAAGTGGATTTAAAATATATATTTTTATATTTCACATCTATTTAACACCTTATGAACCTATTATAGAGAAGAATGAGAGTACAAAAATTTAAAACAGCAAGCTTTGGACATGTTGTTACCTAGAGAAGATTACATAGAGAATAAGTTTCAAAACCAAAGCTACAAAAGGGTTTCAACCTGAAACGTCACCCATTCCTTCTCTCCAGAGATGCTGCCTGTCCTGCTGAGTTACTCCAGCATTTTGTGTCTATCTTCGGTGTAAACCAGCATCTGTTGTTCCTTTCTACACAAAATAATAGTTTTCTTCCTTATCACAATTGTGCACCCTTCATCAACTTTTACCTGAAAACAGTTGGAATACAATTTAATGTGCTCAGATATCCTTTGCAAATGAGCATTTTTATGTGTAACAGTGCATTTTGACAGGATAGTCAACCATATCGGATATACCAATACATGTTTCCAGTATGGATCGTCCATAGCAATGGAGATGGAAGCCACTGCAAGGCTTTCTCTGGCTTGTTCCAGGATGTCAAGGCTATTTGCTGAGGTTGACATGCTTCAGCAAAGTAATGGAAGAGATGTGTATATTCCTAATCTGCATGTGGTGGAAACATGTCCTCGGTAACATGTGCTAAACCAGCAATGGAGCCAATAGGGCACCCAGGTGGGCTGTCGTTAATGGATGGCGTTGTGAGATAGCTAGTAGAACTGTAGCCTCACAGTGCCAGCGACCCAGGTTCAATCCTACCTCTAGTACATTCTGTGTATACAGTTATAAAGTCATAGTGTCAGAGAGCACAGAAACAGGCCCGATGCCCCAACTCGTCCACGCCAACCAAGGTGCCCCATCTGTGCCAGTCTCATTTACCCACATTTGACCCATCACTCTAAATCTTTCCTATCCATGTATCTGTCCAAACATCCTTTAAATGTAATTATGTACCTTCCTCAACTACTTCCTCTGGCAGCTCATTCCATTTACCCCACACCCTCTGTGTGAAAACATTGCCTCTCAGGTTTCCATTAAATCTTGCCCCTCTCACCTTAAACCTATGCCATTTAGTCGTTGATTCCCCTAACCTGTGAAAAAGACTCTGCATTAACCCAATTCTCCTCATGATTTTATACACATTGACAAGATGTCCCCTCAGCATCCTGCACTTCAAGGAATAAAATCCTCGCCTGCCTAACCTTTCCCTATACCTCAGTCCCTTGAGTCCTGGCACCATCCTCATATATCTTCTCTGCGCTCTTTCCAATTTAATGGCATCTTTCGTATAGCTGAATCTGAATACAATGTTCCAAATGCAGCCTTACCAAACGCCGTGTACAACTGTAACACAACATTCCCACTTCCAATAGTCTGAAGAAGGGTCCTGACCCTAAACATCACCCTACCACTCCATCCACAAATGCTGCCTGACCCATTGAGTCCCTCCAGCAATTTGAGTTTTTCCCTCAAGATTCCAGCTTCTGAAGTTCCTTGTTTCCCAACTTCTAAGAAGGCCAATGCTCTTCCCCTCCTCATTCCCAGATCTCCCTCTATCTTCCTGCCTCCACCTATATCCTTCCTTTGTCCCGCCCCCCTGACATCAGTCTGAAGAAGGGTCTCGACCCGAAACGTCACCCATTCCTTCTCTCCCGAGATGCCGCCTGACCCGCTGAGTTACTCCAGCATTTTGTGAATAAATACCTTCAATGTTCTGAAATCTTTTTTTCACTCCCTTATCAACCTGTGATGCCACTTTCAGGGAGCTAGGATTAGGAAGGAATTAGGAATACTTTATTATCACGTGTGACTAGGCACAGTGAGATTCTTTGCTTGCATACACAATATATACAAATAGCGGCCAACCGGGATGATGACAAAGCTACAAAGCAAGCCGGCTCTCTTTTTGTTCCCCCCTCCCCCCAACAGTTCCTCCTCACCGGGTCCCCTTTGTCCTTTCCCCCCCCCATTGTCCATTGTTCTCCCCCCACCTCCCCGCTCAATGCAGTTCCCCCCACGCCGATCCTCAACTATGCACTTGTACTCCAAGTAGTATAAGAAAATAACTGCAGATGCTGGTACAAATCGAAGGTATTTATTCACAAAATGCTGGAGTAACTCAGCAGGTCAGGCAGCATCTCAGGAGAGAAGGAATGGGTGATGTTTCGGGTCGAGACCCTTCTTCAGACTGACCGAAGAATGAAGTACAGTTGGGGCCCGTTGCAGGTGTGGGTAAGTGAGGTCCGGAGCTGTGGGAGAGTCAGAGAGAGGGCCTGCTGGTGCCTGCGCATCCCAGCCAGGGTACAACGCAGGGCACGGAAGGAAAATTGTTCAGAGAAGCGGCAGATAGACTGTTGGAGCCGGTAGTCCGGGTTGGGTCCGAATTGGGAGGTCTGGAAATGGAGCTGGAAACCACGAGGCAGAAGATGGAGGCGCAGGCAAGTCCCAAGAAAGCAGATGTGGCTGTGGTAGCGAGTCTGGGTCAAGATGTGGTCGTAGAGTAGGAGGGCAGGAGAAATCACAGAGGGGGAGCAACGAGAGAACATGTTGCTAAACTCTCGTCGAAGAGAGGAGGAGAACTTCTTCAAAGTGGACATACCTTGAGGAGAAATCGCAGTGGAGCAACAAGTAGTATAAGAAAATAACTGCAGATACTGGTACAAATCGAAGGTATTTATTCACAAAATGCTGGAGTAACTCAGCAGGTCAGGCAGCATCTCAGGAGAGAAGGAATGGGTGACGTTTCGGGTCGAGACCCTTCTTCCGACCTCTTCAGTCTGAAGAAGGGTCTCGACCCGAAACGTCACCCATTCCTTCTCTCCCGAGATGCTGCCTGACCTGCTGAGTTACTCCAGCATTTTGTGAATAAATACCTTCCACTTCTACTCCAAATCTGTCTGTTTTGAAACATTCATAAGGACACTACAAATTAATATGAAGGTGCTGCCCCTGATTTGACTTCCCAAAATTAATCTCGCATTTATCTGAACTAACTTGAATTTATCTGAACTAACTATATGCAACTTGAGTTAGATATAGCTCTTAGAGCTAGCGGAATCAAGGGATATGGGGGGCAGCAGGGACGGGGCACTGATTTTGGATGATCAGCCATGAGCATATTGAATGCTGGCTCCAAGGACCGAATGGCCTACTCTTGCACCTATTTTCTATGTTTCCAAACTTCATTAGCTGTTCCTCATTTATCTGAACTAAACTTCATCAGCCACTCCTCGTGTATCTGAACGACATTAGCCATTCCTAGGCCCAATACCCAGCTGATCAAGATCCCACTGTAATTCTTGATAACTAACTTTTTGTCTACAATACCACCTATTTTAGTGTCTTTTGCAGACTTACTAACCATGCCTTGTACATTATCTTCCATATCATGTTATAAGGTTCTCCCCATGACAGCATGAGTTTCCCCCTGGGTATTTCCTTCCACAATCCAAGGATGTGTGAGTTGGTGTGTTCGTTGGAGATGATAAATTGCCCTGGGTGTGTAGATGAGTGGTGATATTCGGGGAAGCAAGGGGCGGTGGACTTCATGGGAATAAAATAGGTTAGGCCAGGATTAATGTATTATAGGTGCTTGATGATCAGTGTGGACTTAGTGGGACCACAAACACAGGCAGGCGGGACTAGTGTAGCTGGGACATGTTGGCCGGTGTGGGCAAGTTGGGCCAAAGGACCTGTTTCCACACTGAATCACTCTACGACTCAATGACAAGTTTAAAAACTTTCTTCTCACCACAGTTCCCCTCCATGGGCAATGTCTCTACATCCACACCATAATTCTGATTATTGCCCACTAACAGCTGATTGCAGTCTCTCTCCTACAGCGCTGACCCAACACGTAGTGAGGCCACATTTAGAGTATACTAGACCAAGTGGACCCGTTGGACCCAAACCTCTCCTGCATTGGTGCAGCACCCTCTCCTCCCCCTACCCTCCTCCTCCCCTCTCCCCCCTCTCCCCCTCTCCCCCCTTCTCTTCCCCTCCCCTCCCCCCTCCCCTCCCCCTCCCCCTCCCCCCTTCTCTTCCCCACTTCCTCTCTCTCCCACTCCATCCTCCTCATACCCCCTTATCCTCCCTCCTCCCCCTCCCTCCCTCCCGCCCCCTTCCTCCCTAGGAGATAGATTTAAACTTTAAAATGTGAATAACTTAAAAAATATAACACCGATTTCAATGAAACTTTTTTCATTAGCACCAAAGGGACGACGGTGAGTAAGGTGGGCCTAAAATTGTCGTGCTATCATGTACCGTTTTGGCTGCAGTTTAGGAACAAACAAACAAACAAACGAGAGTTATGGTATATAGATTGTTCAGTTGCAGAAAAAATGGAGTGCAGGAGTGCAGCTTGAAAGAGTGCAGAAAGATTTACGGCAGTGTTGCCTGGATCTGTAGGCCTGAACTCGAGGGAGAGGTTTGGCAAGCTAGGACATTATTCCCTAGAGCGTAGATGGATGAGAAATGATCTGATTAGAGGTGTATAAGATCGTGCTGGGAATAGATAGGCTGAATGCACAGTCTTTTACCCAGAGTAAGGGAATCAAGAACCAGAGGTCAGAGGTGAGAGGAGATATATTTAAGAGGAATCTGAGGGGCAACATTTTCACACAGGGTGGTGGGCATATAGAACGATCTGCCAGATAAGGCCATTGAGGCAGGTACTATAACAACATTTAAAAGACATTTGAACAGGTACATGGATAGGAATGGTTTGGAGGGATATGGGTCAAATGCGGGCAGATGGGACGAGTGTAGATGGGGCATCTTGGTCAGCATGGGCAAGAATGTTCCATGTTGTAATGATGCTAAAGTTCTATGACATGAGTTCTGGACAATTGTTGTCTCATAAATCGGCTTAGTTAAGGCATGAGATGATGTCATGTCACAAGATAAGAATTCACTAATGAAAATATGGAGCATAAAGACCTATTGCCTTGCTGTGCAATATAGAAACCCTTTACCTTTCCACAACATTTACCAAATGCTCACCATGTGCTGATACATTTGTACCTACTGACCATGAGGTCAATTAATCTTGTGAGACTAATCTAAATATTTACTTACCGCCATCACTCCAAAGCCTTTTGGAGGATGATGGATGCCCAGTGCATTATATCTGCCTTCATTAATGTGAAGTATATCCAGATGAACGGTGGCTCAATAACAATATCTAATCTTACATGCTACACCCAAGAGAGAAGAAAAAACCCCACTAATTTGTAAATCTGGCCAAGATCCAGCACATATAAAACCAGCGACTGTTCGTATTATTCTGAAATGCTGCCATAAGGCTCTCTCTCTCCACTGGGGATAGTATCCAGTTTCCTATAGTTAATGTAGATCCCTCTTTATTTAAAGGGCCTGTCAAACAAAAGTTGATAACTTATTTACCTGCAACACTTTTGTACTCATGGAAATAAAAGTTTATTTTCTCGATTAGTGCTCCTTATTTACTGCATTGCCGGATCTTCAACTGAAGAATGGTCTTCAAGAAAAAAGATCCTTTAGGAGGATGTTGCCAGGATTTGAGGGCCTAGTCTATAGGGAAAGGCCTGGCAGGCTAGGACTTTATTCCTTGGAGCGCAGGAGGCTGAGGGGTGATCTTATAGAGGTGTATAAGATCATGAGGGGAATACATAGCGTAAATGCTTTTACCTAGAGTGGGGGAACCAAGAACAGGAGGACATAGGTTTAAGGTGAGAGGGGAGAGATTTATTAAGAAGCTGAGGGGCAGCCTTTTCATAGAGAGGGTGGTGAGTATATGGAATAAGCTGCCGGAGGAGGTAGTTGATAAAGGTACTATAACAGCATTTGAAAGACATTTGGACAAGTACATGGATTGGAAAGGTTTAAAGGGATTTGGGCCAAATGCAGCCAGGTGGGACTAGCGTAGATGGGGCTTCTTGTTTGGCTTGGGCATGTTTGGTGGAAGGGCCTGTTTCTGTATTGTATGACTCAATGAACAGTCACTCTCCAGAGAATAGTCACTAAAGTAATGTTCAGTTGCATTTTCCACTGTCTGATGTGTGCAATGGAGATTCAGAAAAGTATAGCTTTAATATCACTTGCTGGAAAATGTTGGCAGTTCAATGCCAAACTCTATGTAAGTGCCACTTAGTTTAGGATTGCCGTACAACCATAAAGGTCCAGAACTTGTTGGCCTCTGTCTGCTCGCAGTTCCTGGAGCAGGTCCAGCATTGATTTCTCCTTGAAGTCCTGTGGTCGACAGAATACTTGCTGCAGTTCCTCAGCATGTACCATGGGGAACATGCTCACTGAACCTCAGTGAGGTGAGATCTGACACTAACAGTGTGTTCATCGAATGAAATGGTAATCGACAGCTGTAAGGGTCCTAGGTAAGTATTAAGTCATAACTTGAATTAATAAAGTCTCCTTTAATATTTTAAGTTTCTATTTTTACAAATTTTAAGTATTTAAAAAAAAAATTGGAATAGATATTAAACAATTCTGAATCTCAGGATTATTCAGAAGTGTTGATAGTTTTGACAGTCAACAAAGCATGGGACAAGGTTCAGTCAGCATTCAAATAATTTTTTCTCCACTTGTTTCGTAGGTGGGCTAGTGTTAGTTCACCTACGAGTGGGCATTACAAGTGGTGTCATTTTGGACAGGGACATGTTTGGGCAGCAGAGAGATAATAGTGAATGTGGAAAAGACAATTCTATGCTTAACACATCAGCAAACACAGGAAACTCAACACAGCCACAAGTTCTGGCCTAATGCTAAAACAATCATTTTGGCTTTCTGCACATTCAACCTAAATCACACCAGTGTTCTCTCCACATATATAAGTATGGCATAAAAGCCTACGGTAAAGGACTCTTTCTGCAAAGCAGTTGAGTATATGATGAGATTATTTTAACTTTGAGTAATTGTGTAAAACAGGTGCTATTGATTGCACCTACTTGGAAAGATGTGCTTCAACTGGAAATATTAATATTACATATTACTCAAAGACAACATTACCACAATCTTTTTGTCATCGTTAAAGATCGTTTTGAATGTAGGCTGCAGCTTCACCCAAGTACACCACTTAACTATTTGAAATTAATAGTATTATATAAACTATGAACGTTTGTCTGAAAAGTGGATCAAATTATTTTACTTGTTATATAATTTATTTTATTGCTACTTACCTTCAAATGAATAAAGTTTAATTTATTTAACAACTTAAGTGTGAATAAAAGAACCGGAAAAATGCTTCATTACCAAAAATCAGTAAACATTATTAAAATATTAAAACATATGGATTAGATATGGTTCAAAATATTCTTAAATTGATATCTTCCATGTTATAAAAATAGGAATATCAGTACAGTACCTGAAGGTTTACAAGACCAGGATGTTTGTTAGGCTTGTATCAATTTCCTTGTTGCGTTATTTTAATTAATTAATTAATTTTAATTGGTTTTATTGCTTTTTATATTGGGATCTATTTGTTTTTGAACACGCACACACCTGTAAATTTACTGCCTATCTTTAATTGCCCTAAGGTAATGCACTATGTATTTGAACCCTCAAAGCTATTAGTGTTGGCTGTTAATGCTAATTATGATGGAATAGCACCATATGCAATCAAAATATTATGTGACTTAGATGTGAAGCTAAAAATCATCATATTTTCACAAGACTCCTTCAAAAAAATGGAAATACCATTTAATGGTGAAGATAGACACCAAAACCTGGAGCTGCTCTGCGGGTCAGACAGCATCTCTGGAGAAAAGGAATAGGTGACATTTCGGGACGAGACCCTGCTTCAGGATCTCGATCAGAAATGTCACCTATTCATTTTCTCCAGAGATGCTCTCTGACCCGCTGAGTAACTCCAGCATTTTGTGTCCACCTGCGGTTTAAACCAGCATCTGCAGTTCCTTCCTACACATTCAATGGTGATGTCTGGCGAGCTGTAGGATTGCTTTCAATAGATTGTATCTGCTGCAATCACAACAAAGGCGTGGTGGTAATTGGTGGCAGTAATGACAATGGTGTGGTGTTTATTGACTCCAGTAGCTCTGTTTATGATCAAGCAAACTGCCCTGAACTGAATATGTTGGCTGTTTCCACTATCTTGTTGAGTGGCAAGTATTCCTTTGCATGCTTTTGCTAAAGTAGTGGGGGTAAGAATTTCACACGCTAACATCATGCAGCAGTTATCTAATTGTGGGCTCCATCGGAATGAGAGGAATTAATATTTTGCATTATCGGTTATTAAAATATAAAGCTGGAATATTTTGCATTTGAAATGATAAGAGAAATTCTTATTGTCTTTCAGCTTTATCATCTCCCGGCGCAGGCATGCTTGGATTCCCGTCTCCAGCCACTCTTTCCCCCGCCCTTTCACTCAGCAGCATGCCCAATAAATCTTTGCTGCAGACTCCCCCACCAGCATCGGTCCCCTCGGTCGGACAGCAGGCAGAGCAGCAGAGCAAGGATACAGAGAAAAATGGGAAGTCAGCCAAGGTCAAGGTTAGACCCAAAGACAAGGATCTGGAGAAGGACAAAGATGAAACGCCACCCTGTAAGAAAGAGGAAAAGGAATCGTCAGTAATGTCAAATCAGCACGGAGGTGGGAATTTGTTGGACCCAGCTCAGCTGCAGACTCTTC